>NW_023661927.1:10000-16821 GCF_015228065.2 Penaeus monodon | reverse complement strand
GGGGTTGTGTGTTTGTTTTGTTTGTGTGTGTGTGTGGGGTTTGTGTGTGTGTGGGTTGTGTTGTGGTGTGTGGTTTTTTGTGGGGTTTTTGGGGTTGTGTGTGTGGTGTGTGTGTGTGTGTGGGGGTGTGGTGGACATATAGTATTTTTGGGTTATGTATTTTGTAATATGATATATATATATATTATATATTATATATTTTAAATATAATATATATATTTAATATATTATATATATAATAATATATATATATAATATTATATATATTATATATATATATTTTTATATCAATAACACACGCACACCACACACACACACACCCCTACATATACCAACACATAAAAACCCCAATCAAACATCACATACACATACAAAAACCCATCACACACACAAAAACACACCACTATTATATAAAATGTTTTATTTTTGATGCTCATTTGTCGTATGCAGAAAAAGGAAAACGCCCCCCAAGCTAATGTTAAGTAATGTTATTTTTTACAGCCACAAAATACTGTGGCGAGGTGTTGTTGCCTTTGCTAACAGAATATGAAGTAATTAATCCCAAAAGGCCCAGCTGTATGGGAATAATTTATAGAAGTATTGTGCAAAAAAAGTCATTCTCACTCAGGGCTTCATAATTTTTTATTGTTTTTTTTTCAAATAAAGTACCAGACAAGTACAGTGTATTTTTAAAAGATTTTTTGTGTTATATGAAGCTTTTAAATTGCTTTTTAAAAACAGTACAGTTTTTAGAAAGGCCGTAAATTTTTTTTAATATAGGAGTAAACTAAGGATTATTTAAGATAATACACTGTTCAGTGTTTTCCTGGTATATTTTTTATTTGTTTCCCGAATGTTCTTGAACACTAAAATGTCTTTTTAAAATGAACAGGATCATACAACATGTGAAAATTTTATTGGAAAATAAAAAAGTATTTATCGATAAATAGCAAAAGGGATCTCGCAATGTTAAAAAAATATCATCATTATGCCATTGGCTGCTAGAAATTTAGAACCCCTTTTTTTTGATACTCATTGGTTTTTAAATTATGTTGGTTTTTGGTTTTTAATAGACAATACTAAAGGTGTTTCTTTTTTTTGATTCAAAGTTGCCCAAAAAATTTATCATTTTCTTAAAAATAAAGTGTTAACCCCCGTTTTGTTTCATCAAGGCCCTATTTCAATCTCTAAAAAGTATTTCTTTCATGTTTACGTAAAGTGATATTTTTTTGTTAGTCAGTATATCATGGATTTTTTTTTTTTTTTTTTTCTTAGGCCTTGGCTATGTCTAGGCATAGCATTTTTCAGCACAAGAAGAAACAAACTGAAGATAATAAGAATGCCCTCCTTCATTTTTTTCAGCACACTTGATGACTTATGATCAAATTTTATAGCTGTCTTAAATGCAAAGACAAGTTAATTTTTGGGTTTTTAAAGCCTTTTTTATATATATCTATAGATGTACTAAGAAAGCTATCCGAAAGTGGCATTTATGTATGTTGAATGCCATGCCTGGAACAATAACACTTTTTTATCCGGGGTAATTATAAATGAAGGGTTTATCTAACAGAGCAAAACACTTCTTTTTTCTCTCTCAGAATAATTGTGAAAGAATGGAGCAGGGAAGCAGAGAGTATAGTACATGATGCATTTTTTATACAGTTTAAGTCCAGTCATACAGACACTCTGTAATGAACCATGTACATCCCCACCTAAACAGTGTCTAGCACATATCTTAGATAACCTTCTGGAAAGTCTAATGAAGTCCAAAGCGGTGGTGTGAATATTCCCTATTCCACCATACTGATCTTCCTAGAGGTTTCTAGGTACTCTTTACTAGTATTTCAGGGTATTATCTATAAGCCTCATTCAATTTATATATCTAGCTCGTGTAAGATTTCCTATTCCTCGTGCAACTTTTTGCATATCTGTTCAAAATTTGTCTATTAGCTTATTAACCTCTTATTTTTTGAAAGTTTGTAGATAGGTCTAATCATGCAGGTGCTAATCAATTGCTCTCTAGAATAGTGTTTGATACTCTGAAATGAAATATGAAAGTAAATATAACAACTTGTTGACTCTTCCCCCTAAAAAGAGTTTTTTTATTCTTTTTTTCATTTCAAACATCTTGTTAAATAAATGGAAGGCAACAGCTGAATAGAGATAAAATACGAGAGTGAGATATTCTGATGTGAATATTAAAAGATGAAAATAACTGATATGTAAAACAAGCACACATTCTTAACTTATAGGAGACTTGCTCTTACTATCATTTAGATGAAACTTGTCAGTGAAAATTTAAAATGATAAATTTATGGAAATTTGTGGATACAGTACAGTTTTACATAATGTAAAATGTTTTCCCAAATATCATCATAGCATTAAAAATTTAAACACGGCTAAAAAGATATGTAGAAAAAAAAAGGAGAGAAAGAGAGATAGAGTTGTATTAGAATGTATTTAGTCAGAAATGTATTTTTATTGTAGTTACCCCAAACTGTAGTTGCTTGAAGAGTTACATATCACCCTCAAACCTCTTATAATGAAAAAGAAACTAGGAAACAGTATTTGTTCTACTTTTCAGTCAGATGCAACAATTTGGTGCCAAGATTTTTCATTTTTTCTACTTTTGTAATGTTAGAATTTATAAATGTAGAATGTATTACTTGACCTTGTAATGTGCTTTATTTATTATTATTTATGGCAAAATTTCAAGGAATATAGAAAGAATCCCCTAAAATAGGATTGTAGACAGTGGACATTAGTTTAAAATGAGATGTTTAGAAAATATTTTTTAGGAATATCAACCTTTTATATAAGCCTTTAATGTAAGTAAAACTTGATATAACCTTGTTTCAATGGGATATCAAATATTTTTAAAATTCAAAGATGTATGAACTGCAAACTTGACTTTTTTCTCCACCTGTGTTAAACATTTACCTAATGTAATGTTATGGTCAGTATCAATATGTATTTATGAAATTGAACACATATTTAACCCAGTAATAAGGAGATGAAGCAGATTTTAGTAAAAGATAAATACAATATTATTTAGGTGAGGTACGGGTATGTACGATAATTAGTTGAGGCTTTTTATATATACATTTTGCTGGACAATTGTGGTTCAATACATGCAGCAATTTTATAAGTGCTTATTAGCCAAAAAAATTTATTTCATATGGATTTCTCCCCTGGAAGGATGAAGTCTTTGGGGTTATATTTTCTGATATAAGGATGTTTTTTTATATTCTTTTTTTTGTCTGAAACATAACTTGAGCTTTGCTTCAGTAAAAAAGTCTTTTCACTAAACCCCTTTTTGGAAAAAGTGTAAAATGGCTCATCATTTATGTTTGCAATGCCCACAGCAATTAGGACAACCTTTAAATGAGACTAGTTATGAAGCCCCCGAACACTGACTGCTCAAGTGTTATGTCCAGCAATACAGGTGTGAAACTATTGGTTTTAGCCCAAAATGTGCCTCTATGAGAATTAGATTCTTTTCCTAAACATTTTTTTTTCTCATAAGTTACCTTTCCCCCTTGTCATAATAAGAGTATGTTGGGAACCCGGAATGTGGTTGGTTGGGCTTCAGTGTTATTGTTTTTTTTTACAATTTGATCTACCCTTTTACTGATAGCCCCAAGAGCCCGTGAGTAGGGTGTGTGTGCATTATGGTTTTAAAATTGTAAGAGATAAAAAAGAAAAAAATTTTAAATTGGGTTCCCCTTTTGTTCCGGTTTTACACATATGTAAGGTTTTTTCATTATATATCTTTCATTTTTTAGTTTGATTTTTATGTACACTGTGCTTTGTTGATCAAAAAAATGTTTTTATATTTAATTTTCTCTGTTTTTTTTTGTAACATTTCTTAATACGGAAAAAAAAAACTTATATATTGCAATAATAATTTTGATGAGTGGAAAAAGGACAGAAAAACAAAATATTTTCAAATGAGTATGAAAGATCTGGAATATGGGGTTTTTTAAAAAAAAAAGCTTCTTAAAAAATCTAAAAAATAATTAAACATAATAAAAGAATGTTAAAAATTTTTTTTTTAGTATTCAGACTTTAAGATTAAAACGTCATGGGAAAAAAAATTTAAAAATTACAAGCTGCAAAAAGTGAGTTTAAAAAACACTTAAAAAAAAAATAAGGGAAAGAGGTTTTAAATTTCCTTTTGAATATGATACAAAATTTAAATTTTACAAAAAAAGAAAAAATTAAATTAGCAAAGACCCCCCCCCCCCCCACAATCCCTTTTTGTTGTCGGGGAGGCTTTGGAGATGGGAAAGGGTCGAATATAGGGGACTCCCACCTTGGACCTCAGCCCTGCCAAATAATTTGCATGTTTTTTCCCCTCCCCCTTTTTTTTCTTTTTTCTTCTTCACCCCCCTTTTCTGTCACTTATCCCCTCATTTAAATCATCTTTACCCTTTTTGACATAAAACTTTTGTGTGTATTGATTTTTTTATTAGCAATACATTTTTTTTTTAACCATCGGGAAGGGGATTTTTTTCAAATATATATAAAAAAGAACATCCCCTTAGAAAAGAAATAACAAGGAAGGGAAAACAAGGGTTTTAGAGAAAAAAAAAAAAAATGTATAGCATTTAAATTCAGATTAATACATAGTCAGAATTGTGTACACGCTGGGTATGGATAAGCGGCTAACCTAATTCTAAAGTAAAGCAATGACTCAGCCCCGTCTAAAAGAAAAGGTAACATAATATCTTTTTCCTCTTTCCTCTTTCCATTTTTATTACCATGAAAATGAACAAAAAAAATTTTGGAGTTATCTTTATTTCTTACTGATTCTGTGCCCTTTTTTCCTCGTTTCCTGAAGAAATTAATTAAGACAGATTACAAAGAATTAATGTTTTAAAAAATTCGGTTTAAATTGAAAGCGTTTTGTGCCAAGAAACCCTTCCAATAATAACATAAGATCATAATCTTGATCATGATGGTAATGTTTTTAATAATAACAATGATGATGTGAATTAATAAAGTGTAATAATTAATCAAAAAAAAAATGATAAATAATAATAATAAAGATAATAATATAATGTAAGATAAAAATGATAATGGGGTAATGAAGAGGGAGAAATAATAAAAAAATAAATAAAATAATAATTAATAAAAATTAATAAAAATATAATTAAAAATAATAATAATAATAGTAATAAAAATAAATACAAAAATTTTAAAAAAATTTAAAAATAATAATAACATATGATGATAATAATAAAAATTCTATTTTTTAAATTATTATTATATGGTAGTGATAATAATATAATAATAATAATAATAAAAATAAAATAAAATAAAAAATAATAATAATAATAAAAAATAATAAAAAACAAAAATAAAAAATGATAAAAATAATAAAAAATGATAATAAAAAAAAAAAATGATAATGAGGATAATATAAAAATAAAAATAATAAATAATATATACTATACACTACTACTACTATAAAAATAATAATATTAATAAAATAAAAAAATAATAATAATAATGATGATAATAATAAAATATCAATAAAATAATAATAATATTAATTAATAATATCAAAAAAATAATAAAAATTTAATAATAATAAAACAATACAAAAATAATAAAATATTAATGATAATAATTCAATAATAAAATAATAATAAAAAATAATAATAATAATAATAAAAATAATAAAATAATAATATAATTTAATAATAATAATAAAAAAAAAAAATAATAATAAAAAAAAAATAAAATAAAATATTAATAAAAATGATAATGAAAAATAATAGTGATAATATTTTAAGGAATAATAGGGTAATAATACAATGATGAGATTTAATAATAAAATAATGAAAATGATGAGGGAGATGATGATGAGATGTGATATATGAGGATGATGTGATATGATGATGTATAATGTGATAATGGATATGATATAATGATGATGATGAGTGATGATGATGATGAGATATATGATGATGAGATGTTAATGATGATGATGATAATAAAATAATGATGTATGATAATGATGATGAGAAAATGTAGGATGATATGATGAGATGATGATGATGTGTGATGATGATGATGAGGGAGATGATGAAATGTGGAGGTAAAATGAAAGATATTGATGATAGTTTGATAATGATGTTTAAGAGATGATAATAAAAAATGATAATGATTGATGATGTTAGTGGGTGATGAAAATAATAAAAATGATATGTAGTGATGTTTTAAATGATAATGATGAGATTATGGGGATGAGATAATGATGAGATTATGGATATAATGATGAATGATGAGGTGATGTGATATAGATGATAATAATGATAATGATGATGATGATGATGTGATGATGATAATGAGATGGTGTGATGGTGAGATGAGATAATGATGATATGATGATAAAAATGATTGTGATGAAAACAATTTTAAAGGGTAATAGTGATACTACTACAAAAATGAATCAAAAATAATAGAAATAAAAAAAAACAACAATAAAACTGAAAATGATAAAAACATGAAAATGAGACGTGAGATTATCACCCAAATTATCCCCATCATATATAATCTCATTACACAGCAGTATTTTTTATCATCTTCATTATCACACCATTCTCATCATCCCATCAAATTACATCATCACAGCAGTTTTTCATCATTCATCCCCACATCATCTTTTACCATTATTTATCATCATCACAGCAGTTTTTTCATCCATCACCACACTTTATCATCACGCAGTTTTTTCATCATCATCATATCTCCCCATCATTATCCCACAGCAGATTTACATTATCATCTTATCCTCATCATCCCCATCATCT
>NW_023661927.1:0-5000 GCF_015228065.2 Penaeus monodon | reverse complement strand
GTAGAGATTGGTAGGAGTGCCAGAGGATAGATTTTTAAAATCATAAAAAATTTGTGCCCCGGGCCCTGGTGGTAAAACTGAGACAATATCTTAACAGCAAAAAAGGAATAAAGTGGTACTGAGACACTCCCTTGTGGGACACCTTCGTTTTGGGGAAAGAAAGATGATGGGGAGAGGCGTTTTGACCGGGAAAGTGCGTTGGGAGAGGAAGTTTTTATAAGACACCAATGTTTCCAAGTATGTGGGAGGGGGACAATTGTTGGAGGTATGGTCCCGCCATGTCGTTTTAAATGTTTTTTTAGATAAAAAAAAATAGCTAGTACGGATTCTGGCTGAAAAATGCAATTAATATATGTCTCAAATGAGCAAGGGGGTTTCACTGTGCTTCTGGCACGGGCGAAAACCGAACGGGGGAAGGAGAGAGAAGAGTGAGTTTTTCGATACCCTTTTAAGCGGAAGTTCACCTTCGCTCAATATTTTGCACAAGCACTTTAGTGCATGGGCATAGTTTTGAGGAAGGGTACCCGATTTTTGGGTTTCGGGAAGGGAAGGTAAGAGCTTCTCCAATTAAAAGGGAAATTTTCCTGATGCCCAAAATTTGGGGTTTTGAAAATTTTTAATGGGGAAAGAAAGGAGGAAGATGGGAGTTGCCGGAGCATAGGGTAGGAATACCGTCAGGGTTTTCATGAGTGTTACGGCACGATTAGGGCAAAATGAGCAGGGGAAAAAAATGGGGCAAAGGATCATCAGAGGATGGGGGAAGGTAATGGGGGTACGTTCTCTGGTGGCTTTAGAAGAGAAGTGTGAAGATAGGTAAACCACTACGGAATGGCTGAAAAAATACCCATTTTCTTTAGCGACTTGGGGGGGATCAAAAATGAGGGTATTTCGAATATGGAGACAGGGGGCAGGATGGGGGGGGATTTTTCCCTGAAGTTTATGGATTCGGCCCCAAAAATTTTTGAGATGTGTAGGGGATGTTTTGATAAAACTAATTTGCCAGCATTTGTTTTCTTTTCCCGGATTGTACGACGGGATGGGAAGATCCCTTTTTTAAAAGGAGAAAAGGGTGATATTTATTTGGATACCTCTCTTGTAGCGGTAACGTTCCAGGTGCACGTTTTTGCGAAAGGGTTTGTGCAATCAGAAACCACCAGGAACACATTTTGGGGGATATGGGCTTGAGGTTCGAGGATAGCGTATGTGCAGCTCTTAAGACGTTTTGGAAATACGTATCATTTTTGAAAAGAAGTGGGGAGGATGGGGGGTATGAATAGCAGAGATGAAGGAAAGTATGCCATCAGCTCTTCAAAAAACCCCGCGGGGAGTTAGGGAGGGACGTAGAAGTAGGGAAAAAGGGGAAAGGAAAGTGGTCATATAGGGAAAATGGTCTTGGGTGACCAGTGGAAATCTAAATGAAAAGAAAGGGGGGCTAGGCGAGGTCAAGCATGAAAAAGATTTTCGTGCGTGTATCAAAATGTTGGGGGGATCTGAATTTTGTATAGTAAGGTCAGCTGTGGAGAGGAACGCTTAGAGACGGCCTCGGGGTTTGTAAGAATACCCATAGGTGTGGGGGGCAGTTAAAATCCCAACTATGAGAAAGGGGGTTGAATTTTGGGAAAAATTTAATTTTTAAAACAACAAGTCATGGGGGGGGATGGGGGGGTAGCTGATTCATTGTGACCAAAGATGAAGGGAAAATACGGATTCTGTGCAAGGGGCTTGGTTTTTAAAGGGGGGTGTGACATAAATGTTTCTGATTGTAAGTAGGGTGAACAAAAAAGGGAAAGTGGGGAGAGACAAAATGATAATGGGATTGGTATTGGGGGATGTGTTAGAAAGGTCCTTGAAGGCATACAATAGTGGGATATAAGAGGAAAGGGATATGACGAAGGTCAGGGCTGTGGAGCGGAATCCGCGAATATTTATGAAGGATAGTTATACTTTACTGTTTTTGGGGGGGGAACAGTAGGGGGGGGAAAAAGGGCTGGGGATGGAGAGGTGTGGGAGTTTGGGGTTTTTACTAGGAGGGGTATAAGGGGGAAAGGGGGTTGAGGAAAGGGGGTACTTTTGACATAAGGGATTTACGTGTGTATCCCCGGAGGGGGGTGGAAGGGGTAGAGGGGATAGTGGGGGGATAATGTGGGCGGGGTTGGGGGGCGGGGGGGATGGGCTGTGTTGGGGGGGTGGGGATTGGGTTAGGGGGGATTCGTTAGAGGAGGATGGATAGCAGTTTCTTTGGGGTTGGAAGGAGCAGGGTTTTAGATTTGGGGGGTTTAGTTCAGTTTTTTTAGGGAAACTTGAATATTTTAATTTTTTTCAAGGGGTTGGTTTGGGGGTTTTGGGGGGTATAGGATTTCTTGTGAGGGGGGGGGAAAAGGGAATGGTGTCTCAAAGAATGGAGTATAGGAGGGGGAGGTATTTTGTGGTGGGGAAAAAAGGGGGGGGAAGTTTTTTCTGTCTGTTTCGGGTAGTGCGAGGAGGGAGAGGGGAACGGTTTTTTTTGTGGTGGGAATTGAACTATCTGTGTAAGATTGGGGGTTGATTTAGGGGAGGCAAAAGAGTTTGACGGGGGGGGGGGGGAGGTAGAAAAGGGGGGTTTTGTGTAGGGGGGGGGGGGTTTAGGAGAATTGGAGAATGAGAGATTTTTGGAGTAGGAGTAAAGAGAAACCCCGTCGACGTGCTCTTGGGGGCTTCACTGGTTGAGTCCAAGTTTGAATCTAGAGTTGTACCCCAGACTCAAATTTGTAGGTACGCCCCTATAAAAACATTTTGGGGGGCCACAGTTGGCCTTTTGCGTGATTGGCGGGCGTTAGACGGGTATGGCCCGGTTTGGGGGCACATGGGGGTCTGGGTGTGGAACGGCAATGTTTGGCTGGGGGTCCTAGACGCCAAAAATTTTGGCACTGACGGGAGGAGGTTGGAGGACGAACAGGGGTATAGACGTAAAAGGGAAGGTTGTTACGGAAGGTAATTTTTGGGGTATGTTTTGTGGGTTTTTTTTTCGTTTTTCCTCGGGGGGAAGGAATGCCCTTGTATGACGTTGATAAGTCTGGAGACACAAGTAGGTTTTTTCTCCCCCAATCTGACTAACTTTTTCATAGATTGGGCAAATTTTCTGGGGAGATTGAAAAATTCCGGTGAAATATTGAGGGTTGGGTGGGGGGTTTAGGATTTAAATTGTTTTGTTTTTTTTTCGGATTTGGTTTACTGTACAAGACGGGAGCGTCGGGTCGGGACGGAAAAAGCTTACCTACTTTTTTTGGAGAAAATTTTGGAAAAGAAGGGGGTTGTAAAATAGGAGCCCGTGGGGGGATCCGAAAAAAAACGGTCCCATTTGGGTTCGCTGAAGAGGGTATTTAAAATTTTTTTGTGATAGGGGTACGAAGGGCGGGTGCGGACGATGGGTAGTGTTTTAGGGGGGGTGGTTTTGGGGGGTGGGCAATAAGGTGTAAGGGATTAATAAGGGAGGGGTGGGGTGGTTGTTTTGGAGGGGGTGGGGGTAGAGGTGATGAAGATGAGCGTGCTGGGAGAGTGGAAATGTTCCTTAAGGATTTTTTTGGTACTGTCTAGTAGGCATTTTGAGGGGGTGTTTTTTGCGGTCGGGGGCCGGGTCAAAGGAGAGCCTGGGGTCAGGGAAAAGGGGGTTTACATCGTTGGGGCTATTTGATAAAGGGGGAAGCCTCATTGCCCCTAATGTGGGGATAAGTTTTCATTTTGGCCATGGTAAGCCCGGATTATGTTTTGGGGGTAAAAACAGTCCCCCCCTCAGGGTCCCTTGAGGGTAAGGGGGTAGATAAAAATCAGGGGGAATCCCTGCCCATGGTCCTCAGGGCCCTTTGGGTGGCACAAAATCAGCCTTTCGCAGGCTCTCACACCCAAGGGGGATAGCGAAAGGGTTGGTGAAGGGGCAGAAAAAAGAAAAAGGGGGAAAGGAAAAAAAAGACCATGCAAAAAAAAGTTAGTTTAGGGCTGAGTCCAAGGTTGGGGGTTTCCCCCCATTGGGCCCGTTGCCCCTAAGCCCCCACGACAACAAAGGGCAAGGGATTGGGGGGTTGTGTTTTCATCATTATCACATAAAAATAATAATTATTTTTTTATTGCCTTTTTATTATTATTATTATTATTATTACTATCATTAATAATTAATTTTTTTATAAGTATGTGAGGGCGGGGGAAAAACCCCTAGTTGGGTACAATTCGCTTTGCTTTTTTGATAAAAAAATCAATTTTTTTTAATCCTGGAAAGCCCCAGGCAGCCCCCGATCCTTTCTTTTTCTTATACTTTCCCAAAGTCATTGTTTGAATATGTGAACCCAAGTAAATTAAAAATCAGTTCCTCAATTATGTTAGCAATAAGTTTATGTCCTTTCTGATAGTCTAAACCCTATGCTATTGTGATTCTTTTTTTTTTCCCCTTAAAAACTAAGTTACTTTCTCAGCACCTCTCATGAAAACCCGAAAAGCTTAATAATGATAAAACCATTCGTCGGCATAACAACACATGACCCCCAGCCTAACCCATTTTCAACCACATTTCCTTTCCCTGGGAACTTTGGGGAAGCACCCACTCTAGGCCAAATTTTAAAAAACAGTTAAAAAGCCAAATTAAAAAAAAAAAGGGTATGGCTCCTTCTGTAAGATGGGGAGTAAAATGCATGGGACCCAAAACCTATAAGCCCCCTGTGTATGTGTTTGTGTGTGTGTGTGTGTGGTGTGGTTTGTTTGTGTGTGGTGTGTGTGTGTTGTTGTGTTGGTGTGGGGGTGTGGGTGTGTGTGTGTGTGTATATATATTATATATATAATATATATTAAAAATAATATAAAATAATATATATATAATTTTATATAATATATAAACAAAACCAAACACAGAAGTGTAAAAAGAGAAAAGGGAAACAGCCATTTTTCCTTTTTTTTTTTTTTTTTTTTTTTTTTTTTTTTTTTTTTTTTTTTTTTCCCACCTTTTTTTTATATATTTTTTTTTTAAAAATATATAT
>NW_023661926.1:0-16822 GCF_015228065.2 Penaeus monodon | reverse complement strand
TCTCCCTTTTTCCCTTTTTTTTTTTTTTTTTTCTTTTTTCCCCCCCTCCTCTCTCTCTCTCTCACTCTTCTCTTCTCTTCTCCTCTCCTTCTCCTCTCTCCTACTTCCTTCTCCCTTCCTTCTTCCTCCTCTCCTCTCCCTCTCCGTTCCCTTCCCCCTCCCTCTTTTCCTCTCTTTCTCTCTTCACCCTCCTTCCTCTCCTCTCTCTCTCCTCTCGTCCTCTCTCTCCTCTCTCCTCTTCCTTCTCTCTCCTCCTCTCCACTCTCTCCTCTTCCCTCTCTCTCCTCTCTCTCTCTCCTCCTCCTCACCTCTCTCCCTTCTCCCTCTCTCACTCCTCTCTCACTCCCCTCTCTCTCTCTCTCCCTCTCTCTCCTCCTCTTCTCCTCTCTCCTCTCTCGCTCTCTCTTCCATCTCTCTCTCCTCTCTCTCTCTCCTCTCTCTCTCTCCTCTCCTCTCTTCTCTCTCTCTCTCTCCTCTTCATCTCTCCTCTCTCCTCTCTTTCTGCTTTTCCCTCCCTCCTCCTCCTCTCTCCTCTCTCATCTCCTCCCTCTCGCCCCCCCCTCTGCTCTCTCTCTTCTCGGTCTCCGTCTCTCCTCTCTCTCTGTCTCTCTTCTTCTCTTCTCTCTCCTCCCTCTCTCTCTCTCTCCCCCCTCTCTCGCTCTCACCCTCCCATCTCTCCTCCTCCTCCCTCTCCCCCTCTCATCCCTCTTCCTGCTCCCCCTCCCCCTCCCCCTCTCCCCTCTCCCCTCCCCCACGCACCACACACACACACACTACACACCACTACACTAGACACACACACACACACACACACACACACACACACACACACAGGCACATATATTTATATATATATTATTCTATATATATATATATATATATATATATATCTATATATATAGATGTGTGTGGTGTGTGTGTGGTGTGTGTGTGGGTGTGTGGGTGTGTGTGTATGTGTGTGTGTGTACACGTTTAATAGAACGTTTTTCCTCATCTTAACTCTGACTCTGCTACATGTGACACTGTTGACCAATGGGATGTTACGGAAGATATTTTCAACAGATCCTTGCATTGTCAGCTGCTTCATTGTTTTCGGCCCTCGTCGACTGTACATTCTCTTCTCCTGAAATGTTAATAAAAGATTAATAACGAAACCGGAAATCCTTCCCTGAATCTGAGCTGCAGCCGACGCACTCCCTTCTGACGAGTTTACTTCTACAAGGACGAAAGGCCTGATGAAATGAGAAGAAAAGGAAGACTTGGGGGACGAAGAGTGCCAGGAAGGGGAGACGAAAGCAACAAATTCCCCCCCCCCCTCTCTCCGTCCTCTCTCTCTCCTCTTCTCTCTCTCTTTCCCCTCCCTCTCTCGTCTCTCCCTTCTCCTTCTCGCCTCTCTCTCCCCTTTCTCTCTCCTCGCTGTCTCGCTCCTCTCTCCTCATCTCTCTCGGTCTCTATCTCTCCTCTCTCTCTCTCTCTCATCTCACTATCTCTCCCTCCTCTCTCTCTTTCTTTCTCTCGCTGTCTGTTTGTCTTTTCGCTGTCTGTCTGTCTGTCTGTCTGTCTGTCTGTTCTGGTCCTTCCTATTCTCTCCTCTCTCTCATCTCCTCTCTTCTTCTCTCTCTCTCTCTCTCTCTTCTCTCTCCCGCTCCTCTCTCTCTCTCTTCTCTCTCCTCCTCATCTTTCTCTCATTCCTTCATCTGTCATCCATCCTCTCCTCTCTCACTCTCTCCTCCAATTAACATCACGACACCACAGTGAAAGGACGTGTACAGTAATCCCTCTCGTGAACCTTGTTACTGCCCCTAGAGGGTCTGTTGATACCTTGACAATCAAGAACTCACCAACCTGGCGTTGTGTATTGATTCAGTGGTGGTGGGGGGATATGGGCAGCATATACGACAACTTCTAAGTGATAGAAAGATCCAACATAAATTAAAAGCGAACAGCCTCCTACAAGCATACTCCCAGATTGTGCTGAAATACGAGGCACGTAGCCCCCGTGTTGTTGGTAACTGTTTTTTTTCAAAGACCGGCACTCAGTCCGGCCGTGGCCGGGGCCCCCTCGCGTCGGGAATACCGCGACCGACTGATGGGACCGCTGACGAACGAAACCAAAAAAATGGAAACTGAGGGGTACGATGTGCTCAGTGAGGAGGACATTGGTGGGGCCCCCAGTGAGGATGAAGAGGAAAGCAAAAAAGGCAGCTATCTGCCTCTGTAGAAGTTTACTCCTCCCGTACACTTTGCGCGCACTTCAAGAACATACATGCTTCGCACACACGGGGAAAGTAAAATCCTGGGGTCTCTTAATTTCCCTACCTAAAAATGGACCCTACAATAAGACAACCGGGTCAATTGAATTAGAATTGGGAAGAGCTAGTGTTAGGTCAGATGCAATAACGAACAAATCTTGCCCACAATAAACAACTATTATTGGTGTGCGTTGGCCGGGGTGAAGTGCATTGAATAAAGAGAAAGCTAGGTCTCTGGTAAGACCAGGGAAATGCCACTAAAATGCGACGCACAACGTATTGTGTGTTTCGAATGGGTTCCCAGGGGAAATCGAAACAGGAAGAAATGACCTTATAAACGATGGAACGTAATCATCCATGCAGAGACGCATTAAGATCAGCGGAATGATGACTGACCCAGAGATTATATCACATTAACATATTGGATAGGGGAGGCATATGAGGAGGGAGGTAAAATTCCCCAAAGTATCTCAAATGGTTAGGGCAATGAATAGGCAAACCCTTTAGGTGTGCCGTCTCTTCAAATCCCTGACCCCCCCCCCCCCGTTTTGGCTCTACAAATCTAAAGGCTTAACTCTCAAGTTGGGCCACGGGACACGTGCCTGTCCACGAGACGGGCCTCGAATGGGTCCCGGTACTAACTCTACTTTACTTACTGCGCTCTTCACACGAAGGCTCAGAATGTGCTGAAAAGATTTCTGAGGGAAAAATTATCCCTCGGATATCGTGCACTGCCGACTAGAGCACAGATCAATGCCAATTCCCTTGCCCCCCCCATTGGTGCGGCACCTTAACTTACTACCTTTACTACTATACTAACTACCAACTAACTTACCCCCAAAGGAACGGAAAAAACAAATGACAAAAAAAAAAAAACAAAAAAAAAAAAAAACATTCCAGGAGTAAACAACATTCAGGTTCAAACCCCCCCCCCCCACAACAGCACCTAACCCCTCCCAGCCTCCGCGCGTTGGATGAGGTGGGGGAATTTTTTTATTCCCACAATACAACCTGGCGGAGGTCAACAGTGGTGGCCCCTACAGACAGAGGAAGCCATGGCAAAACCGGCCACAGTAACACCCACAGCACCAACAACCAACAGGAGTTACAGTCTCCGTCAGTTTCAAGTATCAGCAAAACAGCTTCAGAGCACCCACCACTGCAGTACCATACCGAACCCTATGCCATCTAGCTGCAACCAAGTTCCCCTGCTGCAACCAGCTTTTCCCGCAATGCACAACCATCTTCATTCAAGCCCTCACTGCAGCAGGACAAACACGAGTCCAAGGCAGAATTAAGATCTGCTACAAATGATGCTTTCGGCAGATGGAGCAGATGATGTTCATGATTCAACAGCGGATGTCCCAACAATCTCACTCAACTTTCATGAAAGGGTTTGCGTTCCGTCAAGCAATCAGTGCCTCCAAGTAATCTCTTGAGATGTATTACCTTGAACATAAACACTTTACAGAACCGCAAAGCGCTCTCATCCCCAGTACCGCCTTCACTGACTTGATCCGAAATGTGATGTTAGGTTGCTTCAGGAGTCAGAACTAGTGCTCGTTATCAGATCAAATCATCATCAAGTTACAAAATCATAATTACGCACTGTTGTTATATTACCTTTATTATAGACAAAAACACATAACCGAAAAACAAACACACCCGGAAAAAAAAGACCAAAAAACCAGGTCTTTTTTGTCTTTGGACATGATTAAGTGATATAAAAAGTTTTTTTTATATTTACCGCTGAAATGATATTTTTTATTTACAGTGATATAGCACAAGCCAACAAGGCCAGCAACACACACAATCACGAAGCCGACACCAGGGAACGCACACAGCCCTTCAAGCAGATGCATGTATATAACAACTAATATTTTGACTAATAAGAAATGACCTTATAAACGATGAACGTACATCCATGGCGAGAAAAACCATGAAGATCACACAGGCGGAATGATGACACAAATTAGAGACAGCCAGATTGGATAGATAACTTTGGGTATCATTAACCCCCTGGCTTTTTTGCAAGAGCCATTTTACACTGTTCTGTCTGTAAATAAATATATTATCAATAAAAAAAAAAATCTCTCTACTATCCCTCCTCCTCTCCTCCTCTAATCCTCTCTCTCAGCATATCCTCATCTCTCTAACTCTCCTATCCCTTCCCTCTCCTCTCTCTCCACTATCTCTCTATCTCTCTCTCTATTCTAATTACAATCTCCTCTCTATCTATAATCTCTCTCTCCACATCGCCCTCCTCCTCCGTCCTCTCGCACTCTCTCGCTCTGTCTGTCTGTCTCTCGTTGTTTTGTCCTGGTCTGTCCCTTTCCTCCTCTTTCTCTCTCTCTCTCTCTCCTCTCTCTTCGCTCCTCTCTCTCTCCTCTCTCGTCTCTCTCTCTTCTCTCTCTCGCTCAGCTCTCTCTCTCGTTCCTCCTCTCTTTTCTCATCTCTCGTCTCTCGTGTGGCGGTCTCTCGCGTCTCTCTCTCTCTCTCTCGCTCTGTCATTCCCCCGTCTCTCTTAAAAGAAGAAAGAAATAGACCCGCTCCTCGTCCTCCCCACCGCTCGTCCCCGCGCCTTCCCTTTCCCTCCCGACCCCTCGTCCCGCGCCCCTTTCACGGTCCCGCCCTGACCCCGTGACCTCCGCCACACATATGCCTCACACGATCGCCCGGGTTGATTACCATATCGTTTCGGCCACATCTGCTTTCGTCCCCCTCTAGCGGACGGTTGGCTCGCACTTTCGTTTTCTTCCAAACTTGATTGCTTATACTCTTCGAAAACGAAGGTTCATTCCTCATTTTACACTTTTCTTCTTCCCCAATAAATTACCATATTATTTTGACAATTTTTGTTTCTATAATAAATATGCTGTTTTTTTGGCCAGTCTTTTTGTTTCTGTCTCTTCTTTCTGTCACTCGTCCTTTTCTTATTTCAGCTGAATTTTCTCCTTTGAATCGATAGGGCTGGTCTCCAACATAATGATTGTTCTTTTTTTTTCTGTCCTCTTTCCCTTTCCCCCTATCATTATATTTTTTTGTATCAACCTTAGTATATCGAACGGGACAATTGTTTTCGTTTTAACGGGACAAGCTGAGCGTTTCATTTGTCTTTTGTTTTTTTGACCTTCCACACTCTTTATTTTTTTTCTTTCGCGAGTCTCGTAGCGGGCCCACACAAGCGAGAGACAAAAAACATCTGAATAGGCAATCCAAGTCTTTCGTTCTTTCTGAATTCAAGAGGAAGAATGATTGGCAGAGTTAGTTTACAGCATTGGGCTGCCGTGAAACACACTAGACTTTATATTGTTTAAGTTATTTATTATATACAATGTGCATTGTCATAATTAAATGTTACACAATGAACAGAGAAAAAAATCCGGTTTCTATAATAGGTTTACGTAAGAGCCGCGGTTCTTACCTGAGAAGGATAAGGGTCACTACAAGCAGGTAAGGCTTGGATTAAACGTGTTGTGAATTGTAATCTTTAAAGAACCTAAAATTCTCAACCAATAAATTTACGTTAATCAGTGTTGATAGGGGGAGATGTCACTGTCAACTTTCTTTGATTATGGCCGATGTAAATGTGAGAATATAATAGTATTGAAATGAATTTTTTTTTAATGTTTTAATTAGATTTTGGCAACCGATTTGCTAGATTCTCTCAGTGTCCTTTTGTCTATTTACTTCTCAAAATGTTTGGAACCCGGCTTTTTTAGTAATGGGATGTTTGCTCTGTTTTGTATTGATACTGTGAACTAACACTGTCACTTTCGTGTGGTAAGTTTGGGTAGCACACAATCCGCATTTGATATTGTTCGTTTAATTTTTGAGCATTTTCCTCCTCTGAAACTGAATTTTCCTTGCACTATATCATAGTAGTGCTCCAGATAGTAAAAACGCGCCGAGTTAATTCCGTCAGCCAAAGAACTCTACTCAGAAATAGCTTATCACAGAACCGAAATTCGTATATGAGCTTAGAATCCTACAGTAATTTTAATAATTAATGAATCAAGATCTTGAATCTAAAATAAAGTAGGTTTCATGTAAAATGTCTTAGAGTAGGAGTTCTTAGCCTGGGGTTAAGTGGTTTCACGAGGGTCCGACAGGTCAGATAAAAAATCAACATATATAATGCTTGTTTATCCTCATAGTCGCAATAAATATAGTAATTAATACACACTACACTAGAACTGCGTGCAGATTTTAGGGAAATGCTTCTGACAATTTTAGTTTGATGTAAGAATCATAGCTTTCTCCAGATTCCTTAAGGGGTCCGCGATTCTAAAAAGTTACGAAAACCACTCTTCTATAGAGAGGCATTTAGATTATGATAATATAATCCATATAGTTTATCAAGAGTTGACTGTAGAAATCACTTAGTTCATTATCATAAGATTAGAACCAAATGATTTCGCAACACAAAGAAGACCCCTGAAACCTTCTATTAGTTACAGGATCATCCAACCGCAGCCAACTACAATCGTTAGTGCAATATCTGATTCTTTGTCATATTTCCCACTAACTTACGACCAGGTATAAACATAGCCCTGAGGTACCGTACGTGAGATCAGTTTTGTTATCAAAAGCCGCTTTGCTGCTTTTTAAAAGATATTGTGTGATTCCCCCTTTGCATAGTTCGCATAAGTATTGGGAATGACCATACTCGGCAATTTGGTATCTATTTCGAGTTTTAGATTGTCCCTATAAATTGGTGAAAGACTTTTGTATCATTCAAATTATGGGAAAATTGCAATAGCTTTCAAAATGAACACCAATTTACGATCATGGTACGTTCATTCATTTTTAACTGTATTTTATGTGTGATACATATTTCTTAACATTTTTGCCAAGGCTTTCGATTTCCTAATAAAAGTACGTCCCATTACCTTTTATGAAACATAAATTCAGCCATTGATTTGGCTGCCCAATATTTTTGCTTGAATTTTCCCTATTTACAGGAAACAGACGTAAAGGTAGTCACTTTTACTTTACAATATATACCAAAGGCAGATTATAATCTTTATATATATATATATATTATATAATATATATATATATATATCATATATATATAGTAGATATTTATATATATATGTATGTATATAGCATATATAATACTAATATAATAATAATAATATAAAATAATTATAATAAAAACCATAATCATTATTTCGGGTTTTGGTGTGACAGGCTCTTATGACTTTATCCAGTCAAATTATGGCTGTCTGTTTATTGGCTTCTAAACAACCAATGTGTGCAAAGGAAATAGTCGGGATTACTATTCACTGGCGGTGCGCGGAATTTGAACACCAGTCAGTAAGATGGCTAGGCGAGAACGCTAACCGTGCGACAAACAACCGCATACGAATATATATATGTGTGTAATTGTGTGTATGTTGTGTTTGTGTGATGTGTGTGTGTGTGGTGTGGTTGTCTGTGTGTGTGTGTGTGTGTGTGTGTTTGTGTGTGAGTGTGTGATATATATATATATATATTTTATATATTTATATATTATATATATATATATTATATATTTATATCTAATACTATTATTATATTATATATTATATATATAATATATATACACACATTACATATGTATGTTTTCATATGGATGTATAAATGCACATATATACATTTATCATAGTATACATGCACCACACACACACACCCCCCACCCACACACACACACCCCACACACACCCAGACACTCCACACCACACACAAAACACACCATACACACACACACACACATACAACACACACAACCACACACACACACACAACACACCCACACACATACACACATATATATCTATCTATATATACTATATCTCTTCCTTATATCTATATATAGATATATCACATCATATATAATAAATACCTATATACATTTATACGCTAATATCTATCTATTAGATATCATATATATAATCTATATATATATCTATATGTGTGTGTGTGTGTGTAGTGTGTGTTGTTGTTGTGTGTGGTGTGTGTGTGTGTTGGTGGTGTGTGGTGTGTTGTGTATGTGTTGTGCAGGTATGTGTGTGTGTTGTGTGTGTGTGAATGGTTGTGAGTGTGTGATTATATATAATCTATATATATATAGATATATCTATATATATATATCTATATGTATTTCTGTACTGTATGTATGTCTGTATGTATTATGTTGTACGTATTTATGAATGTATGTATATATTTATGTAATTGGTCATATATGTATATATCTATAAATATCTATTATATATAGCTCTCTCTATATCTATATAGATATTGTCTTAATATACAACACACACACAATGCAGCCCCCACACACACACCACAACACCCACAAACACAACAAAACCCACAGCACACAACACGACAACCACAACACACACCACCCACACATACACACAGCACACAGACCACACACACATATATAAGATATAATATTATATATTATATATCTATTAGATATATATTATATACCTATATCTATATCATATATGTATGTTATGTATATATATATATATGTATGTATGTATCGTGTGTGTGCGTGTGAAAAGAGAGAGATATTCACAACCCAAAGATATAAACGATGGTGAATGTAAATTAATAAAAAAAATTGCTGCATGACTAATGAAATAGCTACAAATACAACAAATGGCAAATTAAAAGTCCTCCTGCGCACCCTCTTGCTATGAAATGTTGTCATTAACAACCCGATTCTAGTTCCGACCCAGAATCTCGAAGGCTTATGTAAGGCTATATTCTCAGCGAGACGACGAACCCTCCTTTAGTAAAGTCCCTTCCAAACGATTTTGAACCTTCAGAACTCCTTCGGATATTTTGATTCTTGTTCCTTCTTCTCTTTTCTCCATTTGCATTCCTTTTTCTAAACTCTTCTCCCTTTGGCCCTTGTCTTTAGTGGACTTGCCTTGTGATGTCAGGGCGGGGTTGGTGGTGTCTGGGTATAGTGTGTTTGTCTGCTTGATTTTGTTGTCAGGACGGGCTGGCGGGGCCTTGCGAGACTACCGCTTGTAAGCTGTCGGTGGCGAATGGTCGGGAGAGATGAAGCAGGGCAAGCGGAGAGGTAGTGTTCTGTGGCATTTCTTGTAGTTGTGTATTGTATACGTGTGTTTTTTCGGAGGCTTTGTATATTGCTTTCTGGTCTATGTGAACGCATGTTTATTATTTTGTTGTGTTTATATAATACCTTTAATTGTCGTTCATGTAAGCGAAGTATACATCAGAGTGAGAAGAAGAAGCATTGTTGCGTAATATTTGATGATATCGTGGGTTGAAACAAAAGGGTTAGAAAGTACATTAGAAGAGGAAGAAGGAGAATGACAGTCCCAACAAAACAGAGACAAAGAAACTCTGTTGTCCTAAAAGACCCCTAAAGGTTGTGTACTTGTTCCACAATGACAGTGGAGCTTTCAGAGAGAGCACAGACAACAGAGCGAGAATAGTGCCCTATGTGTTCAATGCCTAGTTTATGCCATTTCGATAATCTGTATGCAACTTGATGCAGTTTCCTTTCTTTCTAATGGCAGAATATCCATAACCATATGTGTAGAGAATAACAATTACAACAGACATCACAATACTCGTCCATTTAATACTAACCCTCATGTAAAGTAAAAACTGCGAGCTACTTAAACTGACCGCAAATCTCCGCCATTCCTTTCGAAGCTCCTTCCATCAATACCAGGCTGTTTTACCCCCCCCCCCCCCCCCAATTTCCGCAAATACAACGACCAAGCTGGCATATCCTTGACATGCTAGTCACGAGAAAAGTGCACACAGGTTGGAGTCCTCAAAGAGTCGGGCGACCCCGACAACTAATCAGTGTTCCCGGGCTTTCAGAGAGAACGCACAAATTCTCATCCAATTCGTCAATAATATTCGTAAAGCCCGCTTAACTTGATATTGACACAATCATAACATCAAAAGATATAGTAACTGTTTTATATTTCATAATCAATGATAATTGATATGGATAAATGATTGATGATAGCAAGTAGTAGTAATCATAACACAATAAGACAACACACAGCAATAAAGTTGATAGAAATCAATATGATAACAAATATGACAACAAAAAAAATAATATTATAAGTACATATGTTTCATAATAAATAATATGATTAATATAAAAAAAAATATGAGGATTCTTTGCATCAGCATAATAATAATAATGAAATCCTGATAGAATAAGTAGAATAAATAGTAATAGTATGTTCATAATAATGGTAATAATAGAGGAATAATAATAAGAGGATAATAATAATGATGATAATATAATAATAATAATATATAATAATAATATAATAATAATATAATGATAATACTATAATAATAATATAATGAATAATAATATACTAATAATAATAATATAAATGTAATTAATAATAATAATAATATATAATAATAATAATTAATATAATTATACTAATAAATCTGAAAATAATAATAATAATGATAAAGATAATAATGAGAATAGTCATATGATACCAGTATGATAATGCAATATAGTAATGAAATGATAATAATACTATAATAATTAATAATTAATCATAATCATAATAATAATAATCATAATAATAGTGATGGATAATTATTGATAATAACAATCACCATTAATGGTAATAAAAATAATGATAGTGCTAATAATATAGATAATAATAATAATATATGATATACTTTATAATATAATGATAATATAATAATAATAATAATAATGATAATAATAATCGTATTAATAATATAGTAATCATAATAATAGATGAATATATATAATAAGAAAACAACAACAACAACAACAACACTATAATAATAATATACTACTTAATACTACTAATAATAATATAATCAACATATACAATAAAATAATATAATAATTCAAAATAATAATATAATAATAATAATAATAATAAAATATATAATGATAATAATTGTATTAGAAATGAGATGATTATGATAATAATAATAATAATAATAATAATGAAAATAATAATATATATAATAAATAATAATACTATAATAATTAAGAAAGAAGAAGAAGAAGAATAAGAAGGAAGAACAATAAATAATAATAATAATAAAAAATAATGCTAATGAATGAATAACACTATAATAACTGATAATAATGATGATGATAGAAATAATAATATAACGAGTACAGTTATTATGATAGTAATCCTAAGAATGTAATTAATTATAATAATATAAAGATAATGGTAACCCACAATGGCAAAAACTAGGTTATTGCTTTCATTTTGGGTATTCTACCAAATCATCAACACGGAAGAGGTTTTAAACCATTCATAATGATATTGATAATGAATAATAATCGTAATAATATAATAATAATTAATATAATAATAAAATAATAATACATAAATAATAATAATATAATAACAACCACAACAACACAACAACACACACGTATAATAGAACAATCTAATGATAATGATAATGATGGCAATGATAATAATAATAATGATTATGATAATAATAATAATATGGATAATATACTATATAATAATAATATAATATAATATAAACAATATAATAATATAATCCATAATGAAATACTAATCTAATAATAATATAACGATTGATAATAAGACCATAATAGTATAATGATTATAATAATTAATAAAAATAAGAAAAAAACAATAAAAATAAATAACGAAAATAATTATATAATATAATGATAATAATATCAATCATAATATAATGATACATAATATTAAAGAAGACGATGATGATGATGATAACAGTCAACACTAACAACAATAACATATAATGATTATGACAATAATATAATAATAACAATAATAATAATAATAATATACTAATAATAATAATTAATAATAATAATAATAATAATAATAATAATAAATTAATAATATAATAACAATAACAACATATAATAATATTAATAATAATATTGATAATATAAATGTTTGTGAGGGTGTGTGCTTGTGTATGTTGTAGTATATATATCCAAAAGCTTTCCACATCTCTCTAATCTTTTCGTACGATCATCTCATTTATTTTGTTGATCCTCTCCTGCCTCTGTCTGCTTTCCTTTTGGAAAATGTCTGAAGTTTTCCGCAGCTACTTCTTTCTTTGCTTTCATTTCCCTTCTCGTTTTTCTCGTTTTCTTTTGTTGCTTTCTTTCCTCCCTGAATTGACGTCTTTTATCTTTGTCCTATTCCCTCTCTTTTTTTTATGTTTCATGTTCCTCATTATATCATTTCCTTGCGATTTGGACGCGAAATGCTACTTAACACTTCAACAAATTCACCACACACATTCAATCACAGAAACACGCTTGTACCCAACACGAGTTCATACATGATAAATCACTGTGAAGCATATTGAATCTCCAATCATCTCGAGTCGAAATCTAAACACACCAAGACGTCCGTTTGCCCACGATGTATCCTCGCTGAATTCATTACAGCTCACAATAAACATGAAGCAATATCGAAGCCCAGCTGCGTCGGAGGAATTTTTAACTAATGATTAACGACCACCCACTTAACAGTTTGTGGACAGGCAACATTATCATAGCTGATTATCAGCTGACTTCTCGTGGGTACACCTTTTGTGACCATATCTCGCCACATGCACTGGGCTGTTACCAGTCTCCTATCATATTGCATGAGTCCCTTTTAAGTGACCACAGCTCTTGCTAATGACTTAATCATGGACTCCGGCGCGCTTGATTGCTCACAATTGATCTCGAGATTAAAGAACCCGTCGCTTTTCGCAAATACCTCAGGAGCTTTGTACCCCGCCATCAACATAGGCAGCCAAGCATGCAAAGGGGTTAAGATTACTGCTTCCATCTCTCTCCCTCCCTCTTTCTTCTCTCTCCCCTCCTTCGTTCTTTCCTCTCTCCTTCTTCGTCTTTCCTTATTCCCCCTGATCCTCTCTCTTGCCCTCTCTCCTTCTCTCGCTTCCCATTCTCTGCTCTTCCCTCCTCCCTCTTTCTGCCCCTCTCCTCCTCTTCCACAATCGCCAACGCCACCCTCCCCCAGCTGTCGACGAGGTCCCGACGGCCCCCGCGCAGCGAGGGCAATGCGCGTGTGGGGTCTCCCTCGGCCCCACCTGCGAGACGGCACAAAAAGTGCCGAGGCGCTGGGGTCGTCTCACCCGCGCTCTGCCTGCCTCTATTTGGCGTAGAAGGCTTTTGTTGTTTACTTGAATAAGAGCGCGCCTTGATTGATGCGTCATTATAATGTGTGATTATTTGATTCACGATTGTAGGATGCATATTATAGCGACATTCGAGTTGCCATTCTAAAACAAGACATTATATTCCCTCTATGTGATTCTGACGATAAAACCGAATCGTTTGATTATTCCCTGCAGAGTGTTAACGTACCATACAAGTTTGTTTTCTGAACCTTATTTGGCATACACATATTGTGTCCCTTGTGCATGGAATTCCAATTCTGGAGACACGAGAGGTCGGAAATGCTTTTGTTATGACCAGAGAAGCCAGAGAGTGAAACTGTTCCTTTTAACCTAGTCTAAACGCCATCCGTTAATTGTATACTTCTATCGTGTATTTTGATTGGTGCACTGGGAAAGATGTAACTAGAGTTTTCTAATAACACTCACTCGGAGTGTGATTATGATAAATCACATCCTGCCCATTCCCACATAAAAAAGGCACCATCGAGCTATCATCTAATTTGCATATCCTGCTATGGGAAGGCAGCTGATAACCAGTGTGAGAGTCATAGTGATCAGCCACATGAAAATGCTTTTATTACGCAGCATCTCCTTCCAGATGGCGAGAAGAAAGAACTTGTAGATTTCGAACGCGCTGAAGAACGTAATCTTCAGGAAATCCTTTATTCTCCTCGCGCTGATGTTGTCGCCGTGTGTGTGTGTGTGTGGGTGTGTGTGTGTGTGTGTTGTGTGGTGTGATATATATATATATATAGAGTATATATTATATATATAATAGATATATAGATATATATATATATATATTAAATATATATAATTATTATATATATATACATATAAATATATATATATTATATATATATATATGCTATATATATAGATATATATATAGAGAGAGAGAGAGAGAGAGAGAGAGAGAGAGAGAAAGAGAGAGAGAGAAAGAGAGAGCGAGAGACAGAGGCGAGAGAGAGAGAGAGCAATTGAAGTGAGAAGAGAGAGAGAGAGAGAGAGAGAGGGGGGGACCAGGAGAGAGAGAGAGAGAGAGAGAGAGAGAGGGACAGAGAGAGAGAGGAGAGAGAGAGAGAGAGAGAGAGAGAGAGAGAGAGAGAGAGAGAGAGACCCCTGAATAGGACATCCACTCAATGACGACCGTCTTTTTCTCGCTCCCAACATCCTTACAAGAGAGGATTTTATTGCAATTCATCCTTCCAAAGAAATTTAAAAAGGAAATAAAAAATTGAATGTCTGATAAATTGAACAATGGGGCCTTCCCATGTAAGACGACATTCAAGGAGTTGTAGACAACATTAGTCCCTGGCTGAACAGATCTTGTTTTTTTGGTGGTCACAGCGAAAGGAGGATTGTGAGCCGAAGCGTGTCGTGCGGCTCTCTGAAGGCCCTATTGATTGCCGAAAGATGCACTCTTGTAAGGCGGGAGTTGCAGTGACAGAAGAGAGGAAGGGAGGAAACATGCTCACGTGCCCCTCAAATCCCCGGGTTTTCTGGGGGATTAGGGAGTGCCACGCCTTGGTTGGGGGCTCGGTGTCGGGAAACTGACGAGACATGTTTTTAGAACATTGAAGTAGAAAAGGCTATAATAAAAATCACACTTTGCCTTTCTATCAAAATTTACATACTTGTGTTAGCCAAAAAATTACGAATTTTTTAGTGATATTTTCGAAACAATTTTTTATTCATCGCGTTTATTCCCCAAAATAAACAAGTATACAAATACACCACGAAAACGTACACCCTGGGTTCAGACAAACACCATATGAAATCTATCACTTTTTCTATTAAAGAAATATAGAAAATAGAAGAAAGAAAACATAGAAGGTAAATAATAAATAATAAAATAATATAATATTAAAATAAATAGAAACTAATAAATTTTTTTAAATATAATTATAAATAATATATATAAAATATTTCATTTATTTTTTATTTATTTTAAACCCATAAAACACATGTATAAAACAACATCAAAAACTACGACTCTGGGGGGAGACAAGAGCATATGAATACGGGGGGGTTTACAACAATCCAAAAAAAAAAAAAAAAAAAAAAATAAAATAAAAAACACACAACACAACACAACACAAAACGAAACAACACAAAAAAGAAAAAAAAATAAAAAAACAGGAAAAAAGAAAAAAAAAAAAAAAAAAAAAAATTTAAAAAAAAAAAGAAAAAAAAAAAAAAAACAAAAAAACACAAAACACCCCACACAAACACAAAAACACCCCACACACACAAAAACAAAAACAAACACACACAACACAACACAAAAAAAAAAAAAAAAAAGAAAAAAAAAAAAAAAATAAAAAAAAAGAAGATTAAAAAAAATAAAAACAAAGGGAAGAAGAAAAAAAAAAAAATAAAAAAAAGAAAAAATATTAATATAAAAAAAAAAAAAAAAAATAAATAAAATAAAACCCACAAAACATAAAACACCACACACACACACAACCACCCACACCCGCACGCAAAAGGGACAACACCACAACACACAACACCAAACACCAACACACCCCAACACACCCACACAACCTACAATAATTTTTTAGAAAAAATTTAAAAAAAAATATATAAAAAGTAAAAAATAATATAAAAAATTAAAAAATTATATTTATTAGAAAAATAATAATAAATAAATAAAGAAAATAATTTAATATAAAAATTATATAAAAAAAAAATTATAATATATAAAAAAAATTTAAAAACTATATATTAAAAGACCCCAATATAAAAATTTTACATAATTAAAAAGGAAATTAACATTAAATAAAATTTTTTTATTTAAAATTATAAAATATATAAAATTTTTTTTTAAACACAAAAACACAAACACACAACACACCACCACACACGCAGGCCCCCACACACAACCCACATAATATATAATAATATAACAACACTATATATAATAAAAAATATTTTATAAGAAAAGGGAAAATAAAAAATTTACTATTATAATAATACAATAGCAATAAGATATTATAATATAAATATATATTTAAAAATATAATACAATATTACACATAAAGTATATAAAGTACCTGAATATATATTTTTATTATTTATTATATAAATATAAATATATTATATATAATTATAATAATAATTATTATACATACATATACATAAAAATATATTTTTTTTTTTTTTCTTTTTTTTTTGTCGATAGGTTTATGTTTGAGCTGCCCTGGCCAAGCATGATACTTAATTGTAGTTTTAATTAAGTGTAAAAAAAGATACAAAAAAAGGTAAAATAATAATAAACACAACAATAAAAAAAAAAAAAATTAGATAGAAAAATATTTTAAAAATTTTAATTAATTATAATATAAAATTTAAAA
>NW_023661925.1:0-16824 GCF_015228065.2 Penaeus monodon | reverse complement strand
CCTTTTGAGAGTAGACTCCAAAATGAGGTTTTTTCCATTATTTGATGTTCTGCAATTTTGGGGGAAAGATAAAAATTTCCCAAAATTTTTTAATAATCAGACATAATGTGAAAAAAAGTGAGAATAAGAAAATTTTGGAAACATTTGATGATTTTACATTTTATATTATCTTTATTAATCTTTATTATTATCATTATTATTATTATTATTATTTTTATTTTTATTATATTTTTATTATTTTTTTACTTTAATTATTAGTTTATTGCCAAAAAATATATTATAATTTAAATAATAAAAATAATAATAATAAAAGTATAATATAATAATAAAATTTTTTATAATTGTTATTAAATTATTTTTGGTTTTTATTACATTATTATATTTTTTCTGGTAGTATAATTTGTAAAAATAATTATTAAACAGTAATAATACAGAAATAACGATATTAATTAAAATGAAAAAAATTAAAATGTTTATAGAGACGTATTATTGTTATTATTATTGATTATTTTTAGTATTTTATTAGTATAGTGTAAAAATATGTATTTTTAACTGCAATAATTGCAAAAAAATGAAATAATTGAAAATAATGATGAATAATTGAAATAATGAGATAAGATGAAAATGAGAAATGATGAAATGATGAGGATAACGAAATAAAATGAAAAATCATGATAATAATGATGATAATAACAGGAATTGGTCCATATATAATAAAAAAAGGGTTAAAGAAAAACAATCCCAAAAGTCGAAAAAGCGGCAACATTAGCAAATTTATAGCCTTTTTGAGAGTAACCCAAAAATGACGTTTCTTCCATTATTTGTGATTCTGGAAATTTATTAGGTAATAAGATAATAATTACCAAATTTTTTTAAATCATGCCCTACTGATGATAAAAGTGAAAATGAAAAAATTGGGGATAACATTTGATGATTTTTACTATTATTATATATATTAATATCATTATTTTTATTTTTATTATAATTTATTATTTTTATATTTTATTATTATTATTATTATCATTTTTATTTTTATTATTATTTTATTACTTTTAATATTAAAATTTATTCCAAAAAATATATTAAACTGTACATAACAAAAATAAAATAATAATTAAAAATTTAAAATAATACAAATTGTTAAAATATTGTTATTAATATTATTTTGTTTTTTTATCATTATTTTATTTTAAGGTGTAAATTTTAAAAATAATTTTTATAACAGTAAAATTACAGAAAAACGTTTAAAAATTAAAAAATGAATAAATAATGTTATAATGACGTTTTTATTTTTATTTTTTTTGTTTTACTATTATTTTTTGTAGTTTTATTAGTAAGATTTAAAAATTATTTTGTAACTGCAAAAATTTTCAATAATAATGTAATAATTGAAATAAGAGATAAATTGCAAAAATGATGAAAAAAAAATTTGCAATAGATAAAATGATGATGATAATGATGATATGTGTAAGAGATGATAACGATAATAATCAGATAATCATTATAATAAGTATAAAAACGGAAATTGTGTCCATCTATAAAAAAAAAAAGGTAAAAAAAAAACCCCAAAAAAGTGAAAAAAGCGGCATAATTAGCAAATATCCCCTTTTGAGAGTCTCCAAAAGGGGTTTTTTATCATTCATTTGATGATTCGGCAATATTAGGTAAAAATGATAAAAATTTACCAGAATTCTATTAAATCTGACAATAATGATGATAAAAGGAGAAAAAAGAGAATTTGGATAACTTTTGATATTATTATATTTTTTAACATTTGATGATTATTACTATTATTACTATTATCATTATTATTATCATTATTATTATTATTATTATAATTATTATTATTATTACTATTATTATTATTATTATTATTATCATTGTTATTATTATTATTATTATTATTACTTTAATTATTAGAATTATTGCCAAAAAATATATTATAACAGTAATAATTACAGTAATAGCGATATTAATTAAAATAATGATATAAATAATGATTATAAAGACGTTATTATTGTTATTATTATTGTTATTACTATTATTATTAGTATAGATGTAAAAATATCTATTATAACTGCAATAATTGCAATAATAATGATAATAATTGCAATAATGATGATAATAATTGTAATAATGATGATAATGATGATGATAATTATGATAATGATGATGATAACGAGAATAATGATGATAATCATGATAATAATGATGATAATAACAGGAATTGTCTCCATATATAATAAAAAAAAAAGGTAAAAGAAAAAAAATCCCAAACGTCGAAAAAGCGGCAAAATCTAGCGAAATATAGCCTTTTGAGAGTAGACTCCAAAATGACGTTTTTTCCATTCATTTGATGATTCTGGCAATTATTAGGGTAATAATGATAATAATTACAAGAATTCTATTAATCATGACAATAATGATGATAAAAGTGAGAATAAAGAAATTTGGAAACATTTGATGTTATTATATTATTACTATTATCATTATTATTATCTTATTATTATTATTATTATTATTATTATTATTATTATTATTATTATTATTATATTATTATTATTATTATTTATTACTTTAATTATTAGTATTATTGCCAAAAAATATATTATAACTGTAATAATAACAATAATAATAATAATAAGTATAATTATAATAATGCTAATTGTTATAATATTGTTATTAATATTATTATTGTTATTATCATTATTATTATTTTTACTGGTATTATAATTGTAAAAATAATTATTATAACAGTAATAATTAAAGTAATAACGATATTAATTAAAATAATGATATAAATAATGATAATAAAGACGTTATTATTGTTATTATTATTGTTATTACTATTATTATTGTAGTTGTTAATAGTATAGATGAAAAAATATATATATAATAACTGCAATAATTGTAATAATAATGATAATAATTGCAATAATGATGATAATAATTACAATAATGATGATAATGATGATGATAATGATGATAATGATGATAATGATGATGATAACGATAATAATGATGATAATCATGATAATAATGATGATAATAACAGGAATTGTGTCCATATATAATAAAAAAAAAAAGGTAAAAGAAAAAAAATCCCAAAAGTCGAAAAAGCGGCAAAATCTAACGAAATATAGCCTTTTGAGAGTAGACTCCAAAATGACGCTTTTTTCCATTCGTTTGATGATTCTGGCAATTATTAGGGTAATAATGATAATAATTACCAGAATTCTATTAATCATGACAATAATGATGATAAAAGTGAGAATGAATAGAATTTGGATAACATTTGATGATTATTACTATTATTACTATTATCATTATTATTATCATTATTATTATTATTATTATTTTTATTATTATTATTATTATTGTTATTATTATTATTATTATTATTACTTTAATTATTAGTATTATGCCAAAAATATATTAAAACTGTAATAATAACAATAATAATAATAATAAGTATAATTATAATAATACTAATTGTTATAATATTGTTATTAAATTATTATTGTTATTATTATCATTATTATTATTTTTACTGGTAGTATAATTGTAAAAAATAATTATTATAACAGTAATAATTACAGTAATAACGATGTTAATTAAAAAATGATATAAATAATATTTATAAAAACGTTATTATGTTATTATTATGTTATATACTATATTATTGTAGTTGTTATTAGTATAGATGTAAAAATATATATTATAACTGCAATAATTGAATAATAATGATAATAATTGCAATAATGATGATAATAATTGCAATAATGATGATAATGATGATGATATGATGATATAAAATTAATAAAAAAAATAATATAAAAAAAGGTTTAATAATAAAAAAGGTAAAAAAAAAAATAAAATAAAAGGGGAAAATTGCAAAAATTTTTATTTTTTCCAAAATATTTTTTTTAAATTTTTTGGGAAAATTTAATTTTTAGGGTAAAAAGTAAAAATTTCCCGAATTTATTAAATTGAAATAAGATAAAAAATAAATAAAAATTTTATACTTTTAAATGATTTTATATATAATTAATTATTAATTTTTTTTTTTTTTTTTTATTTTATATTATTATTAATATTTTTATTTTTTATTTTTAAAAATTTATTTTTTAATTTTAAGTATATCCAAAAAAAAATCTTTAATTATAAGGGAAATTCAATAAAATAAAAAAGTTAAAAAAAAAACTTTTTTTAAAATTTTGAAAATTCAGAAATTTTTAATTTTTTTTTATGGTTTTTATTTAAAAATTTATTAAAAAGTAAAAATAATAATACAATTTTAAAAATGAAAAAATATGTTTAAAAATTTTTTAATTTTTAAAAATTATTTATTCTATATTATTTATTTTTTTTAAAATATTTTAAAAAATTATAAAAATGAATAATTTTTAATATTTTTAAAAGATATAAATAATATTGTAAAAATTAAAAATATTTAAGGGAAATAATAAAAAAATATTTTTATAAGATAAAATTATATTGTAAAATGTAATAAAAAAACAAATTGTGTAATATATATAAAAAAGGTAAAAAAAAAAAATCCCAAAAGTAAAAAACGGAAAAATTAAAATATGTTTTAAAAAAGATAAAAGACGTTTTTTTTTTTATTTGTTTTCAATTATTGGGGTAATGATGTAAAAAATTTTATTATATGAAATAATGATAAAAAATGAAATAAAGAAATTTTTGGATAAATTGTTTTTTATATTTTTATTTTTATCTTTATTTTATATTTTTTTAAATTTTATTAATTAATATTTTTATTTTAATTTATAATAAAATTTTTATTCTTAAAAATTTAAAAATTCAAATTTTTAAACCCAAAAAAAATTAAAATGTTTAAAATAATAAAAAATTTAGTTTTTTAAAATATTTTGTTTTAAATTTTTAAATATTTTTGTTTTTATACAATTATTATTTTTATGTAAAAAGAAAAAAAATTTTTTAAAACATAGTAATTAATATAAATTTTATTAAAATTAATTAAAAATATTAAAAAAATATTTATTTTAAAATTTTGTTTATTTTTATTATTTATTTTTTTTATTAAAATTTTAAAAATATATTATTGCAAAAATTAATAAAATGTAAAAATCAATAATTTTAATAATTGAATAATTGAAAATGAATATATATGTGAAATATAAAATTTTTAATTGAGATAAGAAAAAAATGGGTTATAACAGAAATAATATATTAACATGTTTTTTAAAATAAAAAAAAAAAGGTAAAAAAAAAAATAAATCAAAAATGAAAACTAAATTAGTTTTTGAAATAGATAAAAATTTTTTCATTTTTTATAGGGAAATTTTTGGGAAAAATTGATAAAAATTCCAATTTTTAAGATGAAAAAGATGAAAAAATAGAAAAAGGATTTGGAAAAAATTTATATTTTTTATATTATTATATTAATTATTAATTTTTTTTTATTTATTAAAAAAATTTTTAAAATTTTTAAGTAAAAAATTTTTAAATTTTTTAAAATTTTCCCCCAAAAAATTTTATAATTAAAAAATTTTTCAATAATATAATAATGATAAAAAAAAACAATTTTAAAAATTTTGTTTTTAAAATTATTTTTGTTTTTAATAATTTTTTTTTTTTGGTATAAATTTAAAAATAATTATTATACAGAAATATTAAAAAAAAAATTTTTAATTAAAAATAATATTAAAAAAATTTTTAAAAAAAGATTTAATTTTATTATTATGTTATTCAAAATTTTATTTTTTATATAAAATTAAAAATATATTTTAAATAATAATTGAATAATTGATAATTTTTTAAAATATTATAATTAAAAAAATTTAAAAAATTGAAAATTATAATGAGATAATGTGATATAACGAAAATTTAAATTGAAAAATAATGAAAAAAAGGGAATTTGTTATTTTAAAAAAAAAAAGAAAAAAATAAAAGTGAAAAACCAAAACTGAAAAAAATCCCATTTAGATAATTCCAAAATAAATTTTTTATTCTTTTATTTTTGGGGCAATTTTTTGGGGGAAATTAAATTTTACCGTTTTCTTTTAATATGAGAAATATGATAAAAGTGAAAAAAAGGGTTTTGGAAAAATTAATAAACAATTTACAAAAATCAATTAAAAAATTAAATTAATTTAAAATTTTTTAAATTTTTTTTTAATTATTTTTTATTTTGATTATTGAAAAATATTTTTAATTAAAATCATATATAAATAAGATTTTAAAAAAAATAAGAAATTTGGGTTTAAATTTTTTATTTTATATTATATATTTTATTTTTAAATGGTAAAATTTTAAAAATAATTATTTTTAAAAAAATTTATTCATTAAAAAGATTTAAAATTAAAAAAAATATAATTAATGTATAAAACTTATTATTTATATAATTTTTTTAAAATTATTTTAGTTTTATATAAGTTAAAAAATATTTTTTAACTGCAATAATTGGAAAATAATATAAAAAAGAATAATATATAAAAATTAATAAAATAAATGTTTAATAGATATAAAAGTATAGTAAAATTATAACATAATATTTGTAATATGATAAAATATATAAAAAACGGAATTTGCCATAAAAAAAAAAAAAGGGAAAAAAAAAAAAAACCCCCAAAAAGGAAAAAGGGAATTAAAAATTGTTTGAGATAACCCAAAAGAGTTTTTCCATTTTTGATGATTTCAAATTGGGTATAATATAAAAAAAAAGAAAAACAAAATTAAAAAGGAAAAAAAAATAAAAATTTGGAAAAAAATTTTTATTTATTTTAACTTTTTTTTATTATATTTAAATTTTTTATTTTTAATTTTATTTTTTAAATTTTTTTAAATTTTTTTAAAATTTTATTATATTTATTATTATATTATTAAAAATATTTAAAAATTTAAAAAATAAAATTAAAAAAATAATTATAGTATAATTATAAAAAATATAATTTTTAAAATTTTTTTTATTAATATTTTATTTTTTATTATTATATTTTTTTAAAAAAATTAATTTAAAAAATAATTAATAAAGTAAAATTTAATATAAGTATTTTTAAAATATTTTAATTAATAAAAAAAAAATTATTTTTAAATTAATTTTTTTACTATATTAAATTTAGTTTTTTTAAAAAATGTTTAAAAAATATAATTATCCCCTTTTTATTTAAAAAATGTATAATTGGAAAAGATAAAATAATGCAATAATGATATAATTTTAGTAATGATGATAATATTTAATATGATGAAAGTAATAATGAGAAAATTTTAATATAATGATATAATAACGATTTTAAATGAGTTTTTTTATTTTTGATGATTAAAATTATTGGTTAAAATAAAATTTTTTCCAAATTTTTTAACGGCAATAATAGAAAAAATAAATAAAAGAATTTTAACATTTTATGTTTAAAAATTTATAAATTTTTATAATTTTTAAATTTATTATATTATTATTATTATTATTATTTTTAATTATTATTATTATTAATATTTTTATTAAATTAATAAAATTCCCAAAAATTATTATAATTAAAAAATAATTAATTTAAAAATTTAAATTAAAAATTTATAATATTTTTTTAAATTTATTTTGTTATTTTTATATTTATTTTATTTTTATTGTTTTTTTTAAAATAATTTAAATAATATTACAGTAATAAAAATAATAAAAAATATAAAAAAAAATTTTATAAAATTTATTAGTTTTAATTTTTTTATTATATTATTATTTAGTTGTTTTATTTAGATAAAAAATAATATTATAACTGAAAATAATGATATAATGCAATATGATCCTAAAATTCATAATGATGAAAGGGAAAATGGATAATGGAAAAATTGATGATAATATGATGATAACGATAAAAATGATGAAAATTGATAAAATATATAATAAAAGGATTGTGCCCATAATAAAAAAAAAAAGGTAAAGAAAAAAAATCCCAAAAGTCAAAAAAGCGGCAAAATCTAGCAAAATTTCCTTGGGAGATAAAAAAATCTTTTTTAAATTTTTTATTTTTGGAATATGATAATAAAAAATTAATTACCAAAACATTAATAGAAAAATGAAAAAAAGGAGAATGAAATTTGATAACATTAATATTACATTATTTATATTTTATTTTATATTATTTATTATTATTATTTTATTATTATTTTTATTATTATTATTATATTTATTATTTTTATTATTTTTATTTTTATTATTTATTTTTTAATTATATTTTATTGAAAAAAAATTTATAATAATAATAAAAAAAAATAATAATAATATAATTTTAAAAATATTTTTTATAATATTTTTTATTTTTTTTATTATTTTATTATTATTTTTAAATTTTAGGTATAAAGTAAAATAATTTTAAAAATAAAAATTTTAATAAAAAAGATTTTATTAAAAATTTTTTTTTATAAATATGTTAAAAATTTTATATTTTTTTTTTTTTTTTAACTTTTAAAATTTTATTTTTAAAATTAATGTAAATTTTTTAAATGAAAAATTTGAATAAAATGATAAAATTGAAAAATGATGATAATTTTGAAATTATGATAATATGATGAAAGATATATGTGATAATATGATAAGAGATATAACGTTTTGGGAATTATATAAAAAAAGGAAAAAAAAAGTTAAATAAAATAAAAAAAAAAAAAAGGGTAAAAAAAAAAATCCAAAAGCTGGGAAAATCTAAAAATATGGCCTTTTAGGTAAAATTAAATATTTTCCTTCATTTGAGGGATTTGAAAATTAGGAAAAGAAAAAAATTAAGTTTTTATTATATACTATATATAAAATTAATTAAAAAGTTTTTAAATTATATTTTATATTATTATATTATTTTATTAAATTTAATTATTTTTATTATTATTAAAATTATATTTTTATTAATTATATTTTATTATTTTTATTTAATTATTGTATTATTGAAAAAAATATAAAAATTTATAATCAAAAATAAAAATTAAAAAGTAAAATTTTAAAAATAATTTTATAAAGTTTTAAATTTTATTATTCAATTATTATTTATATATTTTATGGTATAAACGAAAATTTTTAAAAAAATTTAAATTTATAAAAATGATTTTTAAAATAATTTAAATAATATATAAAAATTTTTTATTTTTTTTATATTTTTATTATATTAATTGTTGTTGTTATTAGTATAGATGTAAAAATATATATTAAAACTGCAATAATTGCAATAATAATGATAATAATTGCAATAATGATGATAATAATTGCAATAATGATGATAATGATGATGATAATGATGATAATGATGATGATAACTATAATAATGATGATAATCATGATAATAATGATGATAATAACAGGAATTGTGTCCATATATAATAAAAAAAGGTAAAAGAAAAAAAATCCCAAAGTCGAAAAAGCGGCAAAATCTAGCGAAATATAGCCTTTTGAGAGTAGACTCCAAAATGACGTTTTTTCCATTCATTTATGATTCTGGCAATTATTAGGGTAATAATGATAATAATTGCCAGAATTCTATTAATCATGACAATAATGATGATAAAAGTGAGAATAAAGAGAATTTGGATAACATTTGATGATTATTACTATTATTACAATTATCATTATTATTATCATTATTATTATTATTATTATTATTATTATTATTATTATTATTATTATTATTATGATTATTATTATTATTATAACTTTAATTATTAGTATTATTGCCAAAAAATATATCATAACTGTAATAATAAAAATAGTAATAATAATAAGTATAATTATAATAATACTAATTGTTATAATATTGTTATTAATATTATTATTGTTATTACTATTATTATTGTAGTTGTTATTAGTATAGATGTAAAAATATATATTATAACTGCAATGATTGCAATAATAATGATAATAATAGCAATAATGATGATAATAATTGCAATAATGATGATAATGATGATGATAATGATGATAATGATGATGATAACGATAATAATGATGATAGTCATGATAATAATGAAGATAATAACAGGAATTGTGTCCATATATAATAAAAAAGGTAAAAGAAAAAAAATGCAAAAAGTCGAAAAAGCGGCAAAATATAGCGAAATATAGACTTTTGAGAGTAGACTCCAAAATGACGTTTTTTCCATTCATTTGATGATTCTGGCAATTATTAGGGTAATAATGATAATAATTACCAGAATTCTATTAATCATGACAATAATGATGATAAAATTGAGAATAAAGAGAATTTGGATAACATTTGATGATTATTACTATTATTACTATTATTATTATTATTATTATTATTATTATTATTTTATTATTATTATTATTATTATTATTATTATTATTACTTTAATTATTAGTATTATTGCCAAAAAATATATTATAACTGTAATAATAACAATAATAATAATAATAAGTATAATTATTATAATACTAATTGTTATAATATTGTTATTAATATTATTATTGTTATTATTATCATTATTATTATTTTTACTGGTAGTATAATTGTAAAAAATAATTATTATAACTGCAATAAATACAATAATAATGATAATAATTGCAATAATGATGATAATAATTGCAATAATGATGATAATGATGATGATAATGATGATAATGATGATAATGATGATGATAACGATAATAATGATGATAATGATGATAATAATGATGATAATAACAGGAATTGTGTCCATATATAATAAAAAAGGTAAAAGAAAAAAACCCCAAAAGTCGAAAAAGCGGCAAAATCTAGCGAAATATAGCCTTTTGAGAGAAGACTCCAAAATGACGTTTTTTCCATTCATTTGATGATTTTGGCAATTATTAGGGTAATAATGATAATAATTACCAGAATTCTATTAATCATGACAATAATGATGATTAAAGTGAGAATAAAGAGAATTTGGATAACATTTGATGATTATTACTATTATTACTATTATATTATTATTATCATTATTATTATTATTATTATTATTATTATTATTATTATTATTATTATTATATTATTATTATTATTATTATTATTATTATTAATTATTAGTATTATTGCCAAAAAATATATTATAACTGTAATAATAACAATAATAATGATAATAAGTATAATTATAATAATACTAATTGTTATAATATTGTTATTAATATTATTATTGTTATTATTATTGTTATTACTATTATTATTGTAGTTGTTATTAGTATAGATGTAAAAATATATATTATAACTGCAATAATTGCAATAATAATGATAATAATTGCAATAATGAGGATAATAATTGCAATAATGATGATAATGATGATGATAATGATGATAATGATGATAATGATGATGATAACGATAATAATGATGATAATCATGATAATAATGATGATAATAACAGGAATTGTGTCCATATATAATAAAAAAAGGTAAAGAAAAAAAATCCCAAAAGTCGAAAAAGCGGCAAAATTAGCGAAATACAGCATTTGAGAGTAAATCCAAAATGACGTTTTTTACATTTTTTGATGATTCTGCAATTATTAGGGTAATAATGATAAAATTTTACCGAATTTTTAATCATGACAATAATGATATAAAGTGAAATAAAGGAATTGGTAAATTTGATGATTATTATATTATTACTATTATCATATTTTATTATCATTATTATTATTATTATAAACATAATAATAATAATAATAATAATAATAAAAATTAAAATAATAATTATATTATTTTAAATATATATTATAAAAAATTATTAGTATATTTGCCAAAAATTATATTAAACTGTAAAAAATAACATAATAATAATAATAAGTATAATTATGATAATACTATAAATTTATAATATTGTTATTAATTTTATTATTGTTATTATTATTTTTATTTTTTTTAAACTGGTAGTATAATTGTAAAAAATAATTATTATACAGAAATAATTACAATAATAATGATTTTAAAAAAATAATGATAAAATAATGATTAAAAGACGTTATTATTATTTTTATTATTTTATTACTATTATTATTGAGTTGTTCATTAGTATAATGTAAAAATTATATTATTACTGCATTAATTGCAAAAAATAATGATAATAATTGCAATAATGATGATAATAATTGCAATAATGATGATAATGATGATGATAATGATGATAATGATGATAATGATGATGATAACGATAATAATGATGATAATCATGATAATAATGATGATAAGAACAGGAATTGTGTCCATATATAATAAAAAAAAGGTAAAAGAAAAAAATCCCAAAAGTCGAAAAATGCGGGAAAATCTAGCGAAATATAGCCTTTTGAGAGTAGACTCCAAAATGACGTTTTTTCCATTCATTTGATGATTCTGGCAATTATTAGGGTAATAATGATAATAATTACCAGAATTCTATTAATCATGACAATAATGATGATAAGTGGAAATAAAGAGAATTTGGATAACATTTGATGATTATTACTTATTATTATCTATTATCATTATTATTTATATTATTATTATTATTATTATTATTATTATTATTATTATTATTATTACTTTACTTAATTAGTATTATTGCCAAAAAAATATATTTATAACTGTAATAATAATATAATACATAATAATAAGAATAATTATAATTATTCTATTTGTTTTAATATTGTTATTAATATTGTTTTTGCCATTATTATTATTATTATTATTATTTCAAATGGTAGTAAAATTGTAAAAAAAATTTATTTTTAACAAAAAATTACAGAAAAAACGTTTATTAATTAAAAAAATTTTTTTTTTAATTTTAAATTTGTTTTATAAAAACTTTATTTTTGGGTTTTTATTATTGTTTTTTATATTATTTTTGAAAGGTTGTTATTAGTATGTGAAAAAATTTATTTTTATAACGGGCAAAATTGCAATAAAAATGATAATAATTGAAATTAATGATGAAAATTTAATTGCAATAATATGAAATGATGTTTATAATAATGATAATAAAGGGAAAATGATGATGATAACGAAAATTAATGTGTAATCATGAAAAAATGATGTTTAAAAACCCAGGAATTGTGTCCATATATAAAAAAAAAGGTAAAAAAAAAAACCCCCAAAAAGTCGAAAAACCCGGAAAAATCTAGCGAAATATCCCCTTTTGAGAGTAGCCTCCAAATTGCCTTTTTTTCCCCATTCTTTTGATGTTCTGGAAATTTATTGGGGTTAATAATGATAAAAATTTACCAAAATTCTTTTAATCATGAAAATAATGATAATAAAAGTGAGAAAAAAGAGCTTTGGATAACATTTTTTTATTTTTACTATTATTACTATTACCCATTATTTTTATTATTATTTTTATTATTATTATTATTTTTTTTTTATTATTATTTTTATTACTTTAATTATTAGTTTTTATTCCCAAAAATTATTAAAAACTGAATAATAACAATAAAAAAAATAATATAATTAAAATAACCAAATTTGTTTAATTTTGTTATTAATATTTTTATTGTTATTTTTCATTTTTATTTTTTTTTACTGGAAAGTAAAATTTTTAAAAAATAATTATTATAACAGTAAAATTTACATTTAATAAGGGTATTAAAAAAAATAATGATAAAAATAATGATTAAAAAGCCTTTTATTTTTGTTATTATTTTTGTTTTTAATTTTATTATTGTATTGTTATTAGTAAGATGTAAAAAAAAACCCATTAAAAACTGCAAAAATTAAATAATAAGATAAAAATTGCAATAATGATGATAAAAATTGCAATAATGAGATGATAATGATGATAATGAGGATAAGGGTTTGATGAAAAACCGATAAAAGGGAGATAATCTTTATAAAAAATGATGTAAAAACCCGGAAAATTGTGCCCATATATAATAAAAAGGGTTTAAAAAAAAAAAAACCCCAAAAAGTCAAAAAAAGCGGAAAAAAATCTAGCAAAAATATACCCCTTTTAAAGAGTAGACCCCAAAAATGACGTTTTTCCCATTCTTTGATGATTTGGAAATTTAAATTAGGGAAATAATGAAAATTTAATTACCAGAATTCCATTATCTACAAAAATTTTTAAAAAATGAAAAATAAAGAGAATTTGGATAATTTGTTATTATTACATTATTACTATTATCATTTTATTATCATTATTATTATTTTTATATTATTATTATTATTATTATTTTTACTATTTTTATTATTATTATCATTATTATTATTATTATTATTTTTATTATTATTATTACTTTAATTATTAGTATTACTGCCAAAAAATATATTTTAACTGTAATAATAACAATAATAATAAAAATAAGTATAATTATAATAATACTAATTGTTATAAATTTGTTATTAATATTATTATTGTTTTATTATCATTATTATTATTTTTACTGGTAGTAAATTGTAAAAATAATTATTATAACATTAATAATTACAGAAATAGCGATATTAATTAAAAAAATGATATAAAAATAATGATTATAAAGACGTTTTTATTGTTATTATTATTGTTATTACTATTATTATTGTTTTTTATTGTATAATGTAAAAATATATATTATAACTGCAATAATTGCAATAATAATGATAATAATTGCAATAATGATGATAATAATTGCAATAATGATGATAATGATGATGATAATGATGATAATGATGATAATGATGATAATGATGATGATAACGATAATAATGATGATAATCATTATAATAATGATGATAATAACAGGAATTGTGTCTATATATAATAAAAAAAGGTAAAAGAAAAAAAATGCAAAAGTCGAAAAAGCGTCAAAATCTAGCGAAATATAGCCTTTTGAGAGTAGACTCCAAAATGACGTTTTTTCCATTCATTTGATGATTCTGGAAATTATTAGGGTAATAATGATAATAATTACCAGAATTCTTTTAATCATGACAATAATGATGATAAAAGTGAGAATAAAGAGAATTTGGATAACATTTGATGTTTTATTACTATTTTTACTATTATCATTATTATTATCATAATTATTTTATTATTATTTATTATATTATTTTTAAATATTATTATTATTATTATTACTTTAATTATTAGTATTATTGCCAAAAAAATATATTATAACTGTAATAATAACAATAATAATAATAATAAGTATAATTATAATAATACTAATTGTTATAATATTGTTATTAATATTATTATTGTTATTATTATCATTTTTTATTTTTACTGGTAGTACATTGTAAAAATAATTATTATAACAGTAATAATTACAGTAATAACAATATTAATTAAATAATGATATAAATAATGATTATAAAGACTTTTTATTATTTTATTATTATTGTTATACTATTATTATTGTTATTAGTATTGTGGTGACCAACTGCGACGAGCTTCCGCGCTCGGTAGAGTCAGGTCCAGGCGGTTTGGCGATCCAACTCCCGCCTATAAACCGCGCAGCTCATCGGACTGACCGAGAGTATACATCGCGACTGGCATATTTAAGCCGCCGAGTCCAAAGGAAAGCTCTGGCTTGGATAGGTGACTACTTTACGAATAGAACAGCCAGAGTAAAATTTCCCAAAGGTCCCCTATCACAGCACATGCACTAGAAAATGGAACGCCACAGGGGGGGGTTTCTCAGTCCACCCCTTTTAACACACTAATGTCCTGTATCCTCAACAAAAAACCTCCCAGTGGGGTGCAAGATCATCTCCTATGCAGACGATCTTGCTATCATCTCCACTGGAGACACTGCCTAAGCAAAGCCCAGCGTTGTTGGACTTGGTATCCGAGGAGTGTTGCAGGACAGGACTAAAGATCTCTGCAGCCAAATCCAAGGCCATGGCTTTGAGACAGAGAGTTCAAGGCACAAGTCTGAAAATCCAGGGAATGGACTTGGAGTGGGTTCAGGAATACCTGTACCTTGGGTAAGGATAGACCGGACCCTCTCTTCCGCCAGGAGGTCCAGTACCTGCTTGACCGAACAAAGGCAAGACTGTCTGTCATGAGAGTAATGAGTGGAAGACGCATAGGGGCCAGACACAGAGTACTAAGATCATTCTACGTACATGCTGTCAGGCCCCCTTGTAGACTAGCCTCCCCCGCTCTGATTGGCATCAAGAGAAAATAAAAGACCGATTGGAGACAGTCCAAAAAGAAGCCGCCCGGGTCATTCTGGGTGCCCCAAGGTGGGCGAAGGTCCTCAACCTCCTAGTGGAGACAACCTTCTCCCCTTGGCCTCCCGAATTGATCTAACGCAGCCCAATTCTTATCCAAGGGCATCCGGCTCCAGGAACACAAGCCTAAGACCAAAATAGTCAGACGCCTAGAACAAGATAACGAGCTGTTTGCAAAAAAACTCCTGGCTGTCTCACACAGCCAGGGTGCTAATACGCATCAGCTCAAAGAACCACTACTGGCCAAGGGCATGGACTCCCCACACCCCTGACTTTGTCGAAGCTCCGCCGTGGGCACAAACCTCGATAGAGTTCTCGGTCATGAGACTGGCAAGCAAAAGAATGAATATTGCACGCCTAGCCTAAAGGCAGAAACCCCGAGGGTCATTGCAACCATCACCCCTCCGGGAGCCTGACATATTACACAGACGGATCGGCGATCCCTTGACCCACACTGCAGGCGCCGGCTTTGCAGCAAGGGGAAAGCCACAATATCCATGAGGGTAACAGACAACGCCTCCTCGCTACAGGCAGAGGTAGTTGCTATCATGGGAGCACTGAGACACGCGTCCAGGAGGAAAAGGTCACGTGGGCATACACACAGACTCCAAAGGAGCCGTCGACTGTTTCAGCAGCGCTCACCCACTGACAACATCTACCTCCTGGACAAAACCCCATCCGGCCCCCCAATAACAGACACAGGCTG
>NW_023661924.1:0-16825 GCF_015228065.2 Penaeus monodon | reverse complement strand
CATTTTGTTACAGAAATATGCATGCATACATACATATACATACATAGGCACACCAAAATAACATATAAGGCATTCACAACATTATACATACATGTATGCATGCACATATGTATGCATACACAGACATACACATGTTATGTGCTTGCAAACATACAATTTATGATTAGGAATTTGAGTATAGGCCACTGGCCAACCTCTGGTTGTAGTTCTGTGTTTGTTAACCTAAAAAGGACATGATATTCATGGGGGGATTAACCAGCTTAGTGCATCATTTCATCCAGGTAGGCCAAGTCAGTACTTAATTTTATCTAGGCATTGGCCCCCTTAACCCCTACATCATGAAAACATTTGGCTTGAGGGGCTGAGAGCCAGGATGATGGGAACACACCATCATGAGAATTTTAGCTGAAGGCCAGGGTGAAGGGAATGACTCACCTTGAGTGCACCAAAACTCTTAGAGGGTGATTGGACTTACTAGGTATTTATATAGGGGCTCTTGCATTATTCCATCAATAAATGTGTAGAATGAGCCATGCCTGGAAGAGCACCATCTCCCAGGGAGTATGCTATTTCCATGCTCAGGTTCCTATTCTTGCCCTCTGTGACTAGCCACACACATTGTATTTTTGAGAATGGAATATTATAAAAAAAAATGAAAATGTCACAAATAACAAAATGTTAATTATTGTTATTATTATTGCATTGAATTATGGACTACCTAGAGAGATGATATGGAGTCTGTGCAAGGAAAGCAGTATATTACCATATGGATAAGCATATCTAATAACAAATAGACATTGGAAAAATGGCAAAGAAGCTGAAAATACTTAGGCAGAAAGGTAATTGGGATTGCAAAGAGGAGGCAAGGAGTCTGACACTGCACATGAGTGTCATGTGTCCCAGCATACAAGCCACAACCCCGTGAGAGTGACCATTAAGTAAGGCCCGAAAGCACTTGGATTCAGGTGATTAGTGTAGCGATTTGCTCTAGATATGATGGAGTTTGGTAAGGAAATAATAAAAAAGTAATGACACAGTTGCCTTCCCCCCCAATCCTGCCTGTTGTTGTCGTGGGGGGGCTTAGGAGGCGGAGGACTAGGACCCAATGATGGGGAACTCCCCAACCTTGGGACTCAGCCTCGACTCAACTAATTTTGCATGGTCTTTTTTCCTTCCCACTTTTCGTTCTGTCCCTTCACCAAACCCTTCTGCTATACACCTCCTAAGGTGTGAGAACCGTGCTGAAAGGATGAAAGGCTGACTTTGTGCCAGTCCTGAGCGGCCTGAGGGAGCCATGGGCACGGTATTCCCCTGATTTAGTTACTAGCCCTTACCCCTCAAGGGGACCCTAAGACTGTTTTTATCCCCAACATAACACAGGCTTACCAGGCCAGTAATGAAAACATATCCCACTATTAGGGGCAATGAGGCTTGCCCCTTTATCAAATAGCCCCAGCGATGTTAAACCACCTGATTCCCTGACCCCAGGCTCTCCTTTGACCACGGCTCCGAATACTGCAATAACTACCCCCTCATCAATGCCTACTAGTACAGTAGCCAACAGTCAACCCTTAAGGAACATTTCCACTCTTCCAGCATGCTCAACTCAACACCTCTATCCCCACAACCTCCAACATCAAACCACCCCATCCTCCTTTATTAATACCTTACAGCCTTATTGCCCACCTCTCCATAACACTACCTCCCTCAAACACTACTCCATCTTCATCACGCCCCCACCCTTCTACTACTCCTATCTCTACAACAATCTTGAATACTCTCTTTAGCGCAGCCAAATGGGACGATTTTCGTGATCCCTCCCACAGCTCCCTACTCTGACAACACCCTTCTCTTCCAACAATGTCTCCAAAAACAAGTAGGTAAAGTCTCTTTCCGTAGCCAACCCGACCGCTCCCGTCTTTCACAGTAACATCTGAAAACCAAGCTATAGCATTAACAAAACTAACTGACCTATATGGTAACCCATCCTTACAGAACCCCATCCAACCCTCAATACTTGCACCGGAACAGTTTCAATCTCCCCAGCAAATTGCCCAGTCTATGACAAAGATTGGTCAGACTGTGGAGAAGACCTACTTGCCTGTCTCAGAGACTATGATGCAACATCAGTACAATGCTACTCCATTCCCCCCAGAGGTCATCAAAAGAAACCCACTAACATAGCCAAAATTACCTTCCATAGACATGACCTTCCCTTTAACGTCTACATAGGAGGAGAATCCCTCCCTGTTCGTCCATACCAACCTCCTCCAAGTCAGTGCCAAAATTGTTGGCGTCTAGGACACCCAGCCAAACATTGCCGTTCCACAGCTAGATGCCCACTATGTGCCCAACCTGGCCATACCCGATCTAACTGCTCTGCACAATCACGCACATATGCCAACTGTGGCGGCCCCCATTATGTATTTTATAGGGGCTGTCCCACCTACAAGTTTGAGTCTGAGGTAGCAACTCTCAGATTCAAAGTTGAACTCACACTACGTGAAGCCAGACAGGAAGCACGTCGACGTGGTTTCTCTCTTACTCCTTACTCCAGTAATACTGCTCATTCTACCAATTCTCATAAACCCACCCCCCCTACATCTAACTCCCCCTCTTCTACCTCCTACCTTCCTCAGTCAAACTCTTTTGCCATCCTAAACCCAGACACTCCAATCTCTACTACAGATACTCCAATCACCACTACAACCCTAACACCTTCCCCTCTCCTCCTCGCACTACCCGTAACAGACAGAACAAACGTTCCACCCCTCTTCCCCTACCACACAAACACCTCCACCTTCCTTTGCCCTACGCTTGAGACACCAATCCTCTCTTCCCCCCTCACAAGAAATCCTTATCCCCCAAAACTCCCCAACCAACTCCTCAAAAGAAAACTATTGAAAATATTCAAGATTACTTAATGAAAACTGACGCTCAACCTCCAAATCTTACAACTCCTGCTCCTTTCACACTCCAAGTAACTGCTGATATCCCTACTCCTCCTAACGATATCCCCCCTACACCCTATCCTCCTAACCCCTCCCAACACAGCCATCCCCCCCGACCCCAACCCCGCCCACATTAACCCTCCCACCATCCCCTCTATCCCTTCCATTCCCTCCTGGATACACATGTGAATCCTTATGTAACCCTCCCACCATCCCCTCTATCCCTTCCACTCCCTCCTTGATACACACGTGAATCCCTTATGTCACAAGTATCCCCTTCCACAGACCCTCTGTCACCTAATACCCCTCCTAGTAGAACACCAACTCCCACACCTCTCCATTCTCAGACCTCTTGCTCCTTATCCCACCCTCTAGCTGCTTCCCCCTCAAAATCTCCAAAACGTACTACAATCTATATCACTAAAGTAAACTATCCTCATTGGAATATTCGCGGTTTCTGCTCCCACAGACCTGACCTTTGTCATATCCTTTCCTCTTATAACCCATCTATTGTATGCCTTCAAGAGACCTTTCTTACACATCCTCCAATACCAATCCCCAATTATCATTTTGTCTCTTCCCCACATTCCCTTTATGTCTCTTCCAACTTACCTCTGCTTTCCCCCACCTATCCTCCCTTCACCGACCTCCCAACCTATCAGACATCCTTACAGAATCCCCACACTTTCTGTTTCAACAACCTATTCTCTTTCCTCAAACGCATACATATCCTCCATCTAATCTAACTCCTACCACACACGACTCTAACCCTTTCACTCACCAATTCCTTTGCCCAGCTTAGACAAACTAATCACTAACTATAGTGCTACATGACCTTAGATGTCTAGCACATTTATCTTGCTTTTAACCATTAACCATTAACCATTAACCACAGTTGCCTTTTTTGTTATCCCCATGCATACAGGGGGTAATGCTGATAGAATCAAGACTTAGCAACTCTCTTGGGTATATATGCTCTCGACAAACCATTGTGACTCAAGTCTGTAAAGTGGTACTACTTCTGATCACTTGATGTAATGTTAATATTACTTATTTATGTATTATTATTTATTATTATTATGTTGTTGTTGTTGTTGTTGTTGTTGTTGCTGCTATTAGTATCATTATTATTATTGTTTATTTATTTATTTTTTTTTTTTTTCATTTTTAAAATTAATTTATTATTATTATTATTATTATTATTATTTTTTTTTTTTAATACTGGAATACAGTTACCTCATATATATTGCACTTTGTAGAGAAGAAAGTGTAATATTTTTGGTATTAGTGAATTATTTTTGTGTGTATTTGAGTGATATTGAAGCAGATTTTCTTTGCTTGAAAATTCAAACTCAAATATTGGAACTAATAAAAGGAATATAAAAAAAGTGATCATTACATAAATAATAGATAGATAATAAATAAAAGATATCACTGAAGTTATTTTCGTCAACCTTCATTGTTCATTATGGGAGCAATTAGCTTGACAATACGGTGCACCGAACAAAAAAATTTACAAATTATTTTATATTTCTGTTATTTTGCCAAATGAAACCAGACTCAAGATATAGCATCTCTGTAATATTACCAACCATGAAAAAATAGTAAATATGTCTGGGTCCTATAGTCAGGGTACCCAGATTTGACAGTCTAGGATCCCCTAACTCTGGTTAATATCTGATTACCAGAAAGATAAAGGAAAGTTAAGGAAAGTACTGCTTGATCATTTATCTTGTTGATCCTCAAAACTAAAACCAACTGCCATTATTGTTGATAAAAGAAATAAGAAGACCCCAGGAAAAGAGAAGAGCATGGACAGCTGGATAATATTGGATTTTTTACTGTCACGCATTCAACACTTCCGAGCGACCCCCTAAGTTGATTTCAGCAAACCCAGGGGCTGCTAGCACGCTGGGTTAAGAAATGCTGGATTATAGGGCTACTCAAGTCTAAAGCAATTATTTTAAGAGATTTGAAATATAGATGAATATGTTCCCAAGCCATTCAGAATTACAGATCTGGTATGGAATACAAATCAGAAAATAGAATTGGCCTAGAATAGGAGAAAGCTAAGTGGAAGAAAACAGGCTGATCATAATCCATGTCACCCACCCATTTAGAACTCACCCACAGTCTTTCCCTTCCTTGAAGCCACTATCCTACTCCATCTCAGGTTCTCCCAGCTTCCCCACATGCACATTGCCTCTGCCTGGTTCTTCATTGACTTTATCACAATCAACTAGTTCATTACACAACTGAATTATCCTATTACCAGAGACTCTTAGCTGCTTCTCATCATTTCATCACAGCTTTTCATTACTTGCTTGTTGCCCTGGACTTAAAACCAGCTGTACAGTTTCTAAGATGGTATAATTATGAACAGAAGGTGAATCTTCATTAACTTTATTCAATCCTTTATTTACTGAAGCCATGTCAGGGGCTGAATTTCAGCAGGTTTTAATAAAAATGGCATAAAACCACTTTAACCACTTATCCATGAATGGCAAACCTTTTGGCATGAACAATTTTAGGTGTCATCGAGGAAAGCAAGTATGTGCCATCACACACTAGAGTGTTGATGTCTCATTACAAGTGCACCAAGTACTCAGACAATATTGCACCCTCAAAGTCACTCTGGCTCAGACATCTCAGAAGATAAATTCATGCTGAGTGGCATGGATCTGATACGAGTAGCAGCTCAGAGGAAGATGACGTTGATTCAATTGTTGTGCCACAGCACAAACACATCTATGGAATCTGATGAGTCCTTGTCAACCTCATCAGCCAAGGGGACATGAAAGCAGGTAGACACCACTCTCAGTCCTGAAAATTCCACATTTACCTGGCCATACAACTGCTAATGCCTCGAACACCAGGCCCCAGAAGGAGCATCACTGGTCACATGATTACTTGATGGCATCTGCTGTGTACTCGGAGACCAGGTCATGTGACAGGTTTGACCATGTCACAAGCTTCCTCCATTTCATTGACAATCTTTTGCCTCATAACAGAGGAAATTGCCTTTGAAAGCTTGGACATTTAATACCTCTTATGTTTGAATCCTGGTACCAGAGGCAAGGATAGCACAGGATTACCACAGTCATAAAAACTGTCTGATGTCTAGCACGTGTACCAAAGCATTGTAAAATAGCACTTACATGTAATATAAATAGAACCCAAAAGTTATGCATGAAACGAACTGTATTGCCATGGGAAGACTGGTAGTGTTGTAAGGAATTGGCCACCCTCTGAAAGTAACATTGGCCAATCCACCGCATATGGTTAAACCCTGCGATGAACGCTAGACCATAGTGATGAAAGTCCATGGTCTATTGGGTTAAAAGTTCTCAGAAATAGCAGGTGCAGCAAAGAGCACTGCTATACCATGTGGCATTCCAGGGAATTGAAATTATTTCTGGGAAACTAATTGAACTGGATAACTGTATGCTTTGTGATTTTTGTATGTTTTCATGACTCTTTTTATCAAGCATTATAGCAAAAAAAATCCTCCTTTTCAGAACCTTTGAAGAAATCTGTGAAGACCCCCTGGAACCTGAAACAATATTAATGCTAAAGTCTGATGCACTCCCAGTTTCAACGTCCACAGCAGGTACACTCAGAATTATCTGGTGCTATGTACTTATCCAAGTATTTTTGTTCTCCTTCTTTCTTGTAGAATTTGTTTAAGTAAATGTATATATTTTTTTTCTTGATTTCTCTCTTTTGCTCTCTCTTTTCCTTTTTATCCTTAAATGCCAACTGCAATGATTCCTTGCTTCCTTGCTTCCTTGGAGAAATTAAATATTTATTTGAGTCTTGAATGGTAATAGCCTTTTATGACATTGTATAGTGATTACTAATCAAGGGGAGAGATCTCTTATTGTAGATAAGGTACACTTAGATGAGTAGTGTTAGTGGACGTATTCCCTTTTTCATGCCCTTTATTTTATTTTTTATTATTTTCTTTTATTTTTTGCTCCTTTTCAATGTATCTTCTTCGCTCTTTCTCCTGGATGATTACCACATGTATTCTTGCTCTCCTTGTATTTGTATTGAAATATGTTGACAATGCTTTCAGTTCCAACTGTGGTGAGTCCTGGGGGAACCACAATAACAGAAGCAAACACAGAATTCCCTGAACTAAATCTGGATGAAGCACCACTCAGCCCAGAACTCCTAGAGACTGTGACCCAAGTGCTGTAACCCAGTCATTCAAATATGCCTCAAGCAATTCAGCTGTCAGTTCCAGGTAAAAGTCGAGATCAGAATATATGGATGAATATTATTGCATGATAAGAGCTGTTGGTATCGTTGTGAGCTCTTGCATAAACTTTTCTGCATTAGGGTGATGTATTTTATATTTCAAGTGGCAGCAATGGTGTGATAGCCAATCCTGGCACAAGCAGCAGAACTCAGGCCCCATCCACAAGCACCCAGATAGCTGTACCACAGAAGGGCAAAAATAAGTCCATGAAGAGACAGAAAACTCCTCCAAAGACCAAGCCTACCTTGAGTGTTGCAGTCCCAGAAAAGTCCCTGCAGAAGTAAGTTCACTGAAGATGTTAAGAGGTTGCCAAGAATAGCAAGGGGGGGAAAAGTAAGATAGTAGTAAAGACTTCAAAGTTTTATTTGTAACCTTTTGTTTTTCTGTTGTGGTATGTAAAACAACTACTGTTAGACCTTTGGTTGATACAGAGTAAATCTGAAAATATGGCTCTGTATATCTTTGGTTCCTGATGCATCTGCTAAGAGATGTATTGGAGTTTTTTTTTGTTTCATATATAAGCTGATACCAGCAATTTATTCTGGGAACTCAAAATGGGGATTAACATATAAAAAATGTGTTTTGAAGTGATACTCTCTGTATGTTATTATATTGTACCACAACAGAAAAATCTTACTATGAGGAAAGTGTCTTGTACTGTGTTTGTTTACTTGCCCCCTTTCTTCTGTTCTTGGCTAGGATACTGTTATATTGAATTAAGCAGATACTTCATATATATATATATATATTATATATATAGATATATATATATATATATATATATATATATATATATATAAAATATATATTATATAATATATAATAATATATATATTATATATATATATATATATATATATATATATATATATATATATATATATATATATATATTATATATATAATATTATATAATATAATATAATATAATATATATATATATAATATATATATATATATATAATATATATATATATATATATATATATATATATAATATATATATATATATGAATATATATATATATATGAATATATATATGTATATATATATATATATATATATATATATATATATATATATATATATATGTAGTATCTGGTTTATTCAATATAACAGTATCTCTAGCCAAGAACAGAAAGAAAGGGGGCAAGTAAACAAACACAGTACAAGACACTTTCCTCATAGTAAGATTTTTCTGTTGTGGTACAATATAATAACATACAGAGAGTATCACTTCAAAACACATTTTTTATATGTTAATCCCCATTTTGAGTTCCCAGAATAAATTGCTGGTATCAGCTTATATATGAAACAAACAAACAAAACTCCAATACATCTCTTAGCAGAGCATCAGGAACACAAAGATATACAGAGCCATATTTTCAGATTACTCTGTATCAACCAAAAGGTCTAACAGTAGTTGTTTTACATACCACAACAGAAAAAACAAAAGGTTACAAATAAAACTTTGGAAGTCTTTACTAACTATCTTACTTTTCCCCCTTGCTATTCTTGGCAACCTCTTAACATCTTCAGTGAACTTACTTCTGCAGGGACTTTTCTGGGACTGCAACACTCAAGGTAGGCTTGGTCTTTGGAGGAGTTTTCTGTCTCTTCATGGACTTATTTTTGCCCTTCTGTGGTACAGCTATCTGGGTGCTTGTGGATGGGGCCTGAGTTCTGCTGCTTGTGCCAGGATGGCTATCACACCATTGCTGCCACTGAAATATAAAATACATCACCCTAATGCAGAAAAGTTATGCAAGAGCTCACAACGATACCAACAGCTCTTATCATGCAATAATATTCATCATATATTCTGATCTCGACTTTACCTGGAAACTGACAGCTGAATTGCTTGAGGCATATTTGAATGACTGGGTTACAGCACTTGGGTCAACAGTCTCTAGGAGTTCTGGGCTGAGTGGTGCTTCATCCAGATTTAGTTCAGGGAATTCTGTGTTTGCTTCTGTTATTGTGGTTCCCCCAGGACTCACCACAGTTGGAAACTGAAAGCATGTGTCAAACATATTTCAATACAAATACAAGGAGAGCAAGAATACATGTGGTAATCATCCAGGAGAAAGAGCGAAGAAAGATACATTGAAAAGGAGCAAAAAAATAAAAGAAAATAATAAAAAAATAAAAATAAAGGGCATGAAAAAAGGGAATACGTCCACTAACACTAACTCATCTAAGTGTACCTTATCTACAAATAAGAGATCTCTCCCCTTGAATTAGTAATCACTATACAATGTCATAAAAAGGCTATTACCATTCAAGACTCAAATAAATATTTAATTTCTCCAAGGAAGCAAGGAAGCAAGGAATCATTGCAGTTGGCATTTAAGGATAAAAAAGGAAAAAGAGAGAGCAAAAGAGAGAAATCAAGAAAAAAAAATATATACATTTACTTAAACAAATTCTACAAGAAAGAAAGGAGAACAAAAAATACTTGGATAAGTACATAGCACCAGATAATTCTGAGTGTACCTGCTGTGGACGTTGAAACTGGGAGTGCATCAGACTTTAGCATTAATATTGTTTCAGGTTCCAGGGGGTCTTCACAGATTTCTTCAAAGGTTCTGAAAAGGAGGATTTTTTTGCTATAATGCTTGATAAAAAGAGTCATGAAAAACATACAAAAATCAACAAAGCATACAGTTATCCAGTTCAATTAGTTTCCCAGAAATAATTTCAAATTCCCTGGAATGCCACATGGTATAGCAGTGCTCTTTGCTGCACCTGCTATTTCTGAGAACTTTTAACCCAATAGACCATGGACTTTCATCACTATGGTCTAGCGTTCATCGCAGGGTTTAACCATATGCGGTGGATTGGCCAATGTTACTTTCAGAGGGTGGCCAATTCCTTACAACACTACCAAGTCTTCCCATGGCAATACAGTTCGTTTCATGCATAACTTTTGGGTTCTATTATATTACATGTAAGTGCTATTTTACAATGCTTTGGTACACGTGCTAGACATCAGACAGTTTTTATGACTGTGGTAATCCTGTGCTATCCTTGCCTCTGGTACCAGGATTCAAACATAAGAGGTATTAAATGTCCAAGCTTTCAAAGGCAATTTCCTCTGTTATGAGGCAAAAGATTGTCAATGAAATGGAGGAAGCTTGTGACATGGTCAAACCTGTCACATGACCTGGTCTCCGAGTACACAGCAGATGCCATCAAGTAATCATGTGACCAGTGATGCTCCTTCTGGGGCCTGGTGTTCAGAGGCATTAGCAGTTGTATGGCCAGGTAAATGTGGAATTTCAGGACTGAGAGTGGTGTCTACCTGCTTTCATGTCCCCTTGGCTGATGAGGTTGACAAGGACTCATCAGATTCCATAGATGTGTTGTGCTGTGGCACAACAATTGAATCAACGTCATCTTCCTCTGAGCTGCTACTCGTATCAGATCCATGCCACTCAGCATGAATTTATCTTCTGAGATGTCTGAGCCAGAGTGACTTTGAGGGTGCAATATTGTCTGAGTACTTGGTGCACTTGTAATGAGACATCAACACTCTAGTGTGTGATGGCACATACTTGCTTTCCTCGATGACACCTAAAATTGTTCATGCCAAAAGGTTGCCATTCATGGATAAGTGGTTAAAGTGGTTTTATGCCATTTTTATTAAAACCTGCTGAAATTCAGCCCCTGACATGGCTTCAGTAATAAAGGATTGAATAAAAGTTAATGAAGATTCACCTTCTGTTCATAATTATACCATCTTAGAAACTGTACAGCTGGTTTTAAGTCCAGGGCAACAAGCAAGTAGATGAAAAAGCTGTGATGAAAATGATGAAGAAGCAGCTAAGAGTCTCTGGTAATAGGATAATTCAGTTGTGTAATGAACTAGTTGATTGTGATAAAGTCAATGAAGAACCAGGCAGAGGCAATGTGCATGTGGGGAAGCTGGGAGAACCTGAGATGGAGTAGGATAGTGGCTTCAAGGAAGGGAAAGACTGTGGGTGAGTTCTAAATGGGTGGGTGACATGGATTATGATCAGCCTGTTTCTTCCACTTAGCTTTCTCCTATTCTAGGCCAATTCTATTTTCTGATTTGTATTCCATACCAGATCTGTAATTCTGAATGGCTTGGGAACATATTCATCTATATTTCAAATCTCTTAAAATAATTGCTTTAGACTTGAGTAGCCCTATAATCCAGCATTTCTTAACCCAGCGTGCTAGCAGCCCTGGGTTTGCTGAAATCAACTTAGGGGGTCGCTCGGAAGTGTTGAATGCGTGACAGTAAAAAATCCAATATTATCCAGCTGTCCATGCTCTTCTCTTTTCCTGGGGTCTTCTTATTTCTTTTATCAACAATAATGGCAGTTGGTTTAGTTTTGAGGAATCAACAAGATAAATGATCAAGCAGTACTTTCCTTAACTTTCCTTTATCTTTCTGGTAATCAGATATTAACCAGAGTTAGGGGATCCTAGACTGTCAAATCTGGGTACCCTGACTATAGGACCCAGACATATTTACTATTTTTTCATGGTTGGTAATATTACAGAGATGCTATATCTTGAGTCTGGTTTCATTTGGCAAATAAATAACAGAAATATAAAATAAATTTGTAAATTTTTTGTTCGGTGCACCGTATTGTCAAGCTAATTGCTCCCATAATGAACAATGAAGGTTGACGAAAAATACTTCAGTGATATCTTTTTTATTATCTATCTATTATTTATGTAATGATCACTTTTTTATATTCCTTTTATTAGTTCCAATATTGAGTTTGAATTTCAAGCAAAGAAAATCTGCTTCAATATTCACTCAAATACACACAAAAATAATTCACTAATACCAAAAATATTACCACTTTCTTCTCTACAAAGTGCAATATATATGAAGGTAACTGTATTCCAGTATTAAAAAAAAAAAAAATAATAATAATAATAATAATATATAAATTAAATTTTAAAAATGAAAAAAAAAAAAAAAATAAAATAAATAAACAAATAAATAATAATGATACTAATAGCAGCAACAACAACAACAACAACAACAACAACAATAATAATAATAATAATAATAACAATACATAAATAAGTAATATTAACATTACATCAAGTGATCAGAAGTAGTACCACTTTACAGACTTGAGTCACAATGGTTTGTCGAGAGCATATATACCCAAGAGAGTTGCTAAGTCTTGATTCTATCAGCATTACCCCCTGTATGCATGGGGGATAACAAAAAAGGCAACTGTGGTTAATGGTTAATGGTTAATGGTTAAAAGCAAGATAAATGTGCTAGACATCTAAGGTCATGTAGCACTATAGTTAGTGATTAGTTGTCTAAGCTGGGCAAAGGAATTGGTGAGTGAAAGGGTTAGAGTCGTGTGTGGTAAGGAGTTAGATTAGATGGAGGATATGTATGCGTTTGAGGAAAGAGAATAGGTTGTTGAAACAGAAAGTGTGGGATTCTGTAAGGATGTCTGATAGGTTGGGAGGTCGGTGAAGGGAGGATAGGTGGGGGAAAGCAGAGGTAAGTATGGAAGAGACATAAAGGGAATGTGGGGAAGAGACAAAATGATAATTGGGGATTGGTATTGGAGGATGTGTAAGAAAGGTCTCTTGAAGGCATACAATAGATGGGTTATAAGAGGAAAGGATATGACAAAGGTCAGGTCTGTGGGAGCAGAAACCGCGAATATTCCAATGAAGGATAGTTATACTTTAGTGATATAGATTGTAGTACGTTTTGGAGATTTTGAGGGGGAAGCAGCTAGAGGGTGGGATAAGGAGCAAGAGGTCTGAGAATGGAGAGGTGTGGGAGTTGGTGTTCTACTAGGAGGGGTATTAGGAGACAGAGGGTCTGTGGAAGGGGATACTTGTGACATAAGGGATTCACGTGTGTATCAAGGAGGGAGTGGAAGGGATAGAGGGGATGGTGGGAGGGTTACATAAGGGATTCACATGTGTATCCAGGAGGGAATGGAAGGGATAGAGGGGATGGTGGGAGGGTTAATGTGGGCGGGGTTGGGGTCGGGGGGGATGGGCTGTGTTGGGAGGGGTTAGGAGGATAGGGTGTAGGGGGGATATCGTTAGGAGGAGTAGGGATATCAGCAGTTACTTGGAGTGTGAAAGGAGCAGGAGTTGTAAGATTTGGAGGTTGAGCGTCAGTTTTCATTAAGTAATCTTGAATATTTTCAATAGTTTCTTTTGAGGAGTTGGTTGGGGAGTTTTGGGGGATAAAGGATTTCTTGTGAGGGGGGGAAGAGAGGATTGGTGTCTCAAGCGTAGGGGCAAAGGAAGGTGGAGGTGTTTGTGTGGTAGGGGAAGAGGGGGTGGAACGTTTGTTCTGTCTGTTACGGGTAGTGCGAGGAGGGAGAGGGGAAGGTGTTAGGGTTGTAGTGGTGATTGGAGTATCTGTAGTAGAGATTGGAGTGTCTGGGTTTAGGATGGCAAAAGAGTTTGACTGAGGAAGGTAGGAGGTAGAAGAGGGGGAGTTAGATGTAGGGGGGTGGGTTTATGAGAATTGGTAGAATGAGCAGTATTACTGGAGTAAGGAGTAAGAGAGAAACCACGTCGACGTGCTTCCTGTCTGGCTTCACGTAGTGTGAGTTCAACTTTGAATCTGAGAGTTGCTACCTCAGACTCAAACTTGTAGGTGGGACAGCCCCTATAAAATACATAATGGGGGCCGCCACAGTTGGCATATGTGCGTGATTGTGCAGAGCAGTTAGATCGGGTATGGCCAGGTTGGGCACATAGTGGGCATCTAGCTGTGGAACGGCAATGTTTGGCTGGGTGTCCTAGACGCCAACAATTTTGGCACTGACTTGGAGGAGGTTGGTATGGACGAACAGGGAGGGATTCTCCTCCTATGTAGACGTTAAAGGGAAGGTCATGTCTATGGAAGGTAATTTTGGCTATGTTAGTGGGTTTCTTTTGATGACCTCTGGGGGGAATGGAGTAGCATTGTACTGATGTTGCATCATAGTCTCTGAGACAGGCAAGTAGGTCTTCTCCACAGTCTGACCAATCTTTGTCATAGACTGGGCAATTTGCTGGGGAGATTGAAACTGTTCCGGTGCAAGTATTGAGGGTTGGATGGGGTTCTGCAAGGATGGGGTTACCATATAGGTCAGTTAGTTTTGTTAATGCTATAGCTTGGTTTTCAGATGTTACTGTGACAAGACGGGAGCGGTCGGGTTGGCTACGGAAAGAGACTTTACCTACTTGTTTTTGGAGACATTGTTGGAAGAGAAGGGTGTTGTCAGAGTAGGGAGCTGTGGGAGGGATCACGAAAAATCGGTCCCATTTGGCTGCGCTAAAGAGAGTATTCAAGATTGTTGTAGAGATAGGAGTAGTAGAAGGGTGGGGGCGTGATGAAGATGGAGTAGTGTTGAGGGAGGTAGTGTTATGGAGAGGTGGGCAATAAGGCTGTAAGGTATTAATAAAGGAGGATGGGGTGGTTGATGTTGGAGGTTGTGGGGATAGAGGTGTTGAAGTTGAGCATGCTGGAAGAGTGGAAATGTTCCTTAAGGGTTGACTGTTGGCTACTGTACTAGTAGGCATTGATGAGGGGGTAGTTATTGCAGTATTCGGAGCCGTGGTCAAAGGAGAGCCTGGGGTCAGGGAATCAGGTGGGTTTACATCGCTGGGGCTATTTGATAAAGGGGCAAGCCTCATTGCCCCTAATAGTGGGGATATGTTTTCATTACTGGCCATGGTAAGCCTGTGTTATGTTGGGGATAAAAACAGTCTTAGGGTCCCCTTGAGGGGTAAGGGCTAGGTAACTAAATCAGGGGAATACCGTGCCCATGGCTCCCTCAGGCCGCTCAGGACTGGCACAAAGTCAGCCTTTCATCCTTTCAGCACGGTTCTCACACCTTAGGAGGTGTATAGCAGAAGGGTTTGGTGAAGGGACAGAAACGAAAAGTGGGAAGGAAAAAAAGACCATGCAAAATTAGTTGAGTCGAGGGCTGAGTCCCAAGGTTGGGGAGTTCCCCATCATTGGGTCCTAGTCTCCGCCTCCTAAGCCCCCCACGACAAACAACAGGCAAGGGATTGGGGGGGAAGGCAACTGTGTCATTACTTTTTATTATTTCCTTACCAAAACTCCATCATATCTAGAGCAAATCGCTACACTAATCACCTGAATCCAAGTGCTTTCGGGCCTTACTTAATGGTCACTCTCACGGGGTGTGGCTTGTATGCTGGGACACATGAACACTTAAGTACAGTGTCAAGACTCCTTGCCTCCTCTTGCAATCCCAATTACCTTTCTGCCTAAGTATTTTCAGCTTCTTTGCCATTTTCCAATGTCTATTTGTTATTAGATATGCTGTATCCATATGGTAATATACTGCTTTCCTTGCACAGACTCCATATCATCTCTCTAGGTAGTCCATAATTCAATGCAATAATAATAACAATAATTAACATTTTGTTATTGTGACATTTTCATTTTTTTTTATAATATTCCATTCTCAAAAATACAATGTGTGTGGCTAGTCACAGAGGGCAAGAATAGGAACCTGAGCATGGAAATAGCATACTCCCTGGGAGATGGTGCTCTTCCAGGCATGGCTCATTCTACACATTTATTGATGGAAATAATGCAAGAGCCCCTATATAAATACCTAGTAAGTCCAATCACCCTCTAAGAGTTTTGGTGCACTCAAGGTGAGTCATTCCCTTCACCCTGGCCTTCAGCTAAAATTCTCATGATGGTGTGTTCCCATCATCGGCTCTCAGCCCTCAAGCCAAATGTTTTCATGATGTAGGGGTTAAGGGGGCCAATGCCTAGATAAAATTAAGTACTGACTTGGCCTACCTGGATGAAATGATGCACTAAGCTGGTTAATCCCCCATGAATATCATGTCCTTTTAGGGTTAACAAACACAGAACTACAAACCAGAGGTTGGCCAGTGGGCCTATACTCAAAGTTCCTAATCATAAATTGTATGTTTGCAAGCACATAAACATGTGTATGTCTGTGTATGCATACATATGTGCATGCATACATGTATGTATAAGGTAAGTGTACCTATATATGTAATACACAGCTCAGTTCAATGCCCCTTTATATGATTTAAATATACAAATTTCATATACTGTCTTCCTTAAAAACAACAACAACAACAACAACATAAGTAAGTTTTATAAAAGATGAATACTGTAAACAAGAAAAAAAAAGTCTCTAAACATACTTGCAAACCAAGTTGTCTTGAAAACTATTTTTCATAAATTTTTGAATAAATGTTTTATATTAAAGAACTATCTAATACCTTGAAACTGCTGTTTTCTGATTTTTAACTACTTCACATTTTGTTGTGAATTTTAACCTCTCCCCTCCACACAAAAAAAAATAAAAAATAAAAAAAAATAAAAAAAATAAATAAAATAAATAAATTTATAAAAAAAAAAAAAAAAATAAATAAATAAATAAAATAAAATCAGTCTACTTTATATGTACTGTGGAAATGCTCCTTTGCCTTCCAAAAAAATTCATTTCTATTTGAAAATTTTGGTGGAGGTAAGGAAAAAATGGAAAAAAAAGTAGTTTAAGAGATGTGAATTTTCATCTAATAAACACCAAAAGAATCATTGTGATATTTCGAACGGAATTGTTGAAC
>NW_023661923.1:2500-12500 GCF_015228065.2 Penaeus monodon | reverse complement strand
TATGAGTAAAATAGGTAATGGTTTTTTTTTTTCCCCCCCCCCCCCCCCCCTTATGGAGCTAGTGAGATCCTAGTTGCACACTCTTTTACTGCTCGTGTAGCATGGTTGGTTAGAATGACCTCGCGTTTTTTTTTTTTTGTTTTTTTTTTTTTTTTCACAGCCATTGCTGGAAACCAATTTCCTTATTTGAGAGCGATATTTGGCAGTTTCACACTTGCTGAATGGCATTTTACCACCTATCTACGGCGGCGACTTCCCCCCTACAACACCTGCTTTTGACTTCTCATGGCGTGAGATCGGGCTCGAGCGAGCAGTCAGAGCGCAGGAATTTTTAAACGACTACCGCGACGGGGAATTAAACTCGGGACCCTGAGGGGGTCGGAGTCCAGTGCTCTAACCACTGGACCATCCGGTAGTCATATGTCATATATATATATTAGGTATATATATATATATATATAATTATATTTATATATATATATATATAAATATATATATATATAAAGTGATATATATATAAGATATATATTATATATATATATATATATATATATATATATATACTTATACAGTATGCATATATATATATATATATATATAATATTCTATAATATATATTTCACGTACCCCCCCCCCTTAATCTTCTTCTCTTCTTCTGATGCCCAGCATGGAGCGGGTCACGCACACAGACAGGTTCCCAGTACGAAGCGTTCTCCGCAATTTACTATGTGTCAGGATCTGCACTCTTTACTGCCTGTCTAACTGGGTTCGGTGAGACCCTCTGACGATTGTTCACGGATGGCGGGGATATTAAATGACAGGCAGATAGCAATCTACGGTTTATGCAGTCCACAGTTTTAGTGACAAACGGTTCACGTCGGGAAGGGGCGGTACACTTCACACACACACACGCACAGTGTAGCACAGGACTCCTCACAGCAACTGTCTCCTCTTTCACACCCTGCCGCCAGTCAGTCCCACTCAAGGCAGCCAATCCCGTGCCGGATCTCGCGCCAACCTGCGACAGCAATCACGCAACACTTGGTTTGGCGCCGTCTGTTTTTTCATCCACAACCACGCAATACACACATACATAGTTACAAATATGCATTTTTGTAACACCTCCTCCCCCATTGAAATAGTCGACCTCGACATACAAGTCCACAAATAGGCATAAGAATCATAGCCTTCCATGTAATGAATAAAGCAATATTAGCAGAGAAAATTGTATACTATCCTACATACAAGTCATAAAGTGAATAAACATGATAAGAATACATAGAATCCAGGAAAGAATAAGGCACCAATTTCAAAATCAAAACAAAATCTATACAACGATTTACACTTTTCTTCATGCCATAGTCGGCCAGCCCACACAAAGCTGGCCGTGGCCTGACTGTGCTACGCAAGTGTCGCCCTCCCCAACCTCCTATACCTGCATTAGCTCGAGTGTTCAAATATCACTGTTCACTGCGCATCCCCTTCCACACTAGTGTCCACCGTCACAAACCATCGCACCGTCACTCTCTCACCTACGATGTCACAATGCTGTCATGTTCGCCAACCGAGGCCCCATGTGAAACACCCTCCCCATAAGTCCTCCATATTCTTTTCCACGTGGACCATGAACTTGGTTTTCTGGCTGGATCCCGAAGGTGGCAAGGTTAACGGCACCTTGGTCCTCCAGGGGCAGTACACTGCGTTTTCCCTGGCCCGTTTCGTTATACCGCCGCCACATCGCCTTGCCTGCCAATCTTAGGTGCTGACTTGCTCGGTGCCTGGTCTCCCCCATGCGACACTGCAGGTCCTCACGTATTCATTGTGTTTGTGGCAGGCAGTCCTTCTCCAGTGGCTTTCCTTTGTTGCTAGGTCGACTGGAGGCGGATTTCACGGCCGAACATCAGTACGAGATGGTGTGGAACCCTGTGGCCTCGCGTTCAGCTGCCCGGTACTCCATTAGATGTACGGGACCCACTCATCCCAGTCTTCTGGTCTTCCTCACAATATTTAGCTAGTTGTGTGATAAGGGTGGCATTGAATCTCATCCACCATCACTTTGGTGTCGAAGTGGAGTGGTGCGGGTTTTGTGGACCCCCACGAGGCTAACAACATTCCTTAAATACCCGAGATCGAATTCTCGCCCTGGTCGGAATGTAACTCCCCTGGAACCCCAAATCGAGTGAAGACTTGTGTCACCAGGAATTCTGCCAACCGTCTCTGCTTCCAGTTGGGAAGGGAAACACCTCTGCCACTTGAGAATATCCTGGCACACAGATATACTTGTTTCCCCTTTCAGTGCAGGGGAAAGGACCATGATTGTACCACGCCTGTGTTCCTGGGTGCCCCCGCCTGGTATAGCTGCAGGGGTGCACGTGTCTTCTTGCGGGTCCCTGCTTTGCTCACAAAGCCGACAAGTCTTTGGCACCACTCCTGGACATCCCGATGCACCAACCCCAGTAAACCCGCCACCACAGCTTCTCCATTGTCCTTCTTGATCCCTATTGGCCCTGTCCTTCCCATCGGCATTTCGCTCAGCAGTTTCCTCACATCGAGACAGTGCCCACTATTACCACTGTTGCTTTCCCGTAGCAGTATCCAACCAACTCCGCTGTAATGTCCCATCCGCAGGCGCAAGCCTCCCCACGATCTCAAGGCACTTGGTGACTAGCTTTCCGGGGATATTGGCCTCCCACTGTTGGCCGTTCCTTGACCTCTTCAGCCACTGAAATAATTTGGTGCCAGATCCTGCGTCCCTTCGCTGGTCTTTCCCTCCACCTATTGTCAGCGTCAGTTTACCTCTCACTAACCACCAATCGCCGACAGATTATCTCAGGAATCACGAAGAGAGCAGTGAACACAGTCAGGTTCACAAGGACGGCGGCTGAGGGCTGTCAGCATTACTGTGAGCACGACCTGGTAGTTGTATGTTCCAACTTCCCAAACCAATCGTTGCAACTGGCGCCCTTGGTTCTTTCAAGTTTTAAACCATCTCAGGGGCAGCGTGTCTGTACGTGATGGTAACTGCGTTCCATACAGGTAGTGGTGGAAGTGGGCGAGTCCTTTCATACCGGCTGACTCTCCTTGTAAGTGCCACAATAATTTTTCTCAGAGCATGGAAACTTTCGAGCTGTAGTATGCTACCACATACTCCTGACCGTCTTTGAGCTGTGATAAGACAGCGCCGACGCTTTCCTGGCTGGTGTCTGTGTCCAGGATGTAGGAGAGGCTGGGGTCTGGGTAATGGTAATACTCGTGTCCTTACCAAAGCTCGCTTCACGCTGCAAAGTCTTGTCTGCTTGTCTCGTCCCCACAACAAAGACTAGCTCCCTTCCTAGTTAGCTGATGCAGTGGCGTTGGCTATGGGGCAAAACCTGCACAAATCTCCTGTATATGTGCCTCCAGCCCCAGAAACTTCTAGCTCTGGTTACATTCTGGCACTGGCCAGCCTTCCACTGCCGACACTTTCAGTGTCTCCCGTGTCCTGTCCCCACATGTCCCAGGAATGGTACTTCTGGTATGAAAAGGGTGCATTTCTTTGGGGCTGAACTTAAGTTAGCTGCTTTGAACGTCATAGCACCTCTGTCCGGCGCTCAGTTTCCTCCTCAAGGTGTTCCCAAAACCAGCACGTCGTTCCAAAATAATACAGGCCCCTTCCACTGCAACCCCTCCAGTACTCTTCCATTAGACGTTCAAAACATCCAGGGGCCTTACACAGACCGAAGGGCATGACATTATAGTGCCAACAGTGCCCTGACCAAAAGAGAAAGCATTCTCTCTTATCTTCCTCTGCCACTTCTATTTGATGGTATCCAGACTTGAGGTCCAATTGTGGAAACCCATAGAACCCCAGTGAGCGCACCAGCGTGTCATCAATGCGAGGCATAGTGGTAGGCATCGGTGGGACCGGCGTTTCAGAGCTCGTTAATCCACACAAAAGCGCTTGCTGGCGCGTCCTTCTTGTCACTAGTACATTGGGGAGCACCTGGACTGTCTGAATGCTCTATAACCGCCAGCCGCTTGCATCATCCTGCCCTGCAGCTGCATCTCCTCGTCCTCTTGCTGGTGGTAACTCTACGGTGTGGCTGCTTGATGGGAGGACTTTCATTCACCGGATGTAAATGCGATGTTTCACCATCGAGGTGCGTCCCAAGTCCCTATCCCCCTGGCTGACACGTCTGATACTCGCAAGCATCCTCTGCCTCTTCTTGCCTGCTCAATAGTACTATGCTTGATGCTCCGCATGTGGCTGGGTACTGCTTCTTGTTGCACTACTAGCTTTGCCTCCTCTCCTGTCGTGCCCTAGGTTGTCTGTGTTAAACGGAGTGGTAGTAGTGGTTGTCACAGGGGGTGAAGTGGTTATTATTGGTGGAAATGGGATAATGTATCTGGCGACTGGCCACGTGGCCTTATCACGAGTGTGTTGCCTGCTTACATTCTCCCATTTCCTTCCTTGTTCGGCTACACCCACACCACTGGGGCTGTTCTCCCCAGGATCGAGGGTACCTTATGGCCTTTTGCTGTCATCCTTCTTCATCCTGGGATCCACACTGCCTCCACACAATGCCAGGTAGTTCAGCCCAAGCAAGCTGGGATCCTCCATTTCGCTACAAATAACTGGCATGCATTGTGTCCACTGCCCACACTCGGCTCACCCGACCACTGGGACTCTTCATTGGCGGCGGTAATCCTCCATCGAGCGAGACCTGCTGGCACTTCTGTTCCACTGGTTCCTCCATGTCCTTCTGCCCACACCTCCAACAATTGGTCCTCGAAAAAACAACCAAAAAAACAATAACAAAACAAACAGGGCTTACTCTTCTCCTGGAGGGGGATTGTCTCTCAGCTGGGTTCTCCTCATTGTGGTGGCTCTTATTGCATCTCTCCCCCAAAGCGAGGGGCAAAATAACTAGAATTGGAGGTGTGTAAGAAGCTCAATTCCCACGAGACCGCCAACTTCCTGCATGTTGTCGGACCTTGCTTGCTTTCACATGGACCTGAAGCTGTTTGTTATACATTGCGTCCACAAGCTTCCTTTGCCAGCATATCAATGGTCTCTTCGTGGCCATTGGATATGCCCCCGCCCCAACAACCTCCGATATCCTGAGGCCAGCAGTGGAAGCGGCTCGAACCTCCTCCTTGTCCGTGTCTTGATCTGAGGCCCGTTACACCTCTGGTTGCTGGCGATGGCCAAATCAGCGTTGCAAGAAGGCCCTCGCAACGCAGGCATACGATCGCATTTGGGCAGCAGTCAATGTTCCAACACTTCCACAGCCGCACCCTTTAGAAGACTAATACAAGCTGGTATGCCTTTTCTTTCATCGTCCCACCCAGCCTTGCCTCCCAGCTGCAGCCTCAAAACTGGGCCTGAAATGCATTCCACGAAATCTTACCATCATAGCTCCAGCTAGTCCTCTTGTCGATTGTGGCCGCCCTGTGCCACACCTGCTATTCCAAGCCGTTCCTTTGTAAGTTTGAGGGGAAAGAGGAGGGGAGGGTGGGGCCCCTCCTTCAACACTGCTGTTGAGACCAGGAAAGGTGACAACCCACTTCTGGCCCAGTTTTGTAACCTGGTGGTGCAATGTTTGCATCTACGCAACGCTTCCTCCTGCATTGCGGCCGAGGGGCCCCTTCAAGTGTGACCATCTCTTGTGACAGGGCCTCCCTTCTCTTGTCACTTCTGCCAGCTGGTGCCTCATTACCTTCCAGCGGCTCTTCCACTTCCCTCTTCACCTCCTTCTTGACATGGTCACAAGCGTCATTTGTATAGTCATTAACCTGTGTGTCTCCATTCGCATCCCAATTCCAGCTTCATTGCTCCTTTAATTCGCGCATTGCCTGTAGTTGCTGTGCTCTCTCTTCAGTGGCTTGTGCTGCCTGCTTTTTTTTGTTTTTGTTTTCTTTGTCTCACAAGTCTCTGACAGCATCCGTATATGTCTCCAAACCCACGCCCCCTTGCCAGGGGATGGTGGGGGTAGTGTGCCTGATTCCCCGCCCGTGGACTTACCTGCTCTCCCCGCATTTCCTGTTTGCCCGTCTGTCCTGTCGTCAGCCATCGCGTTCGAAGACCCCTGTGCAAAGGTCTCACTCAACTGTTCTCACTATGATCCCACTTCTGACACAGTGTCACTAACCCCCGCCCTCACTCCCTTCTTCTTCTCTTCTTCTGATGCCCAGTATGGAGCGGGTGCACGCACACAGACAGGTTCCCATTACGCAGTGTCTCACAGCAATTTACTATGTGTCAGGATGCTGCACTCTTTTACGTGCCTGTCATACTTTTCACCCCCTTCGGAGTGAGCAGTCTCTGACGATGTCACGAGGATATCAAATGACAGACAGATAGCAATCCACGGTTATTTGGCAGTCCATAGTTTTTTGTGACAAAACGGTCACGTCGGGGAACGGCGGTACATTCACACACACAACATGCACAGGTGTAGCCACAGGACTCGCTCACGCAATGTCCTCCTCTTTCACACCTCCCGCCAGTCATCCCAATCACGCAACACTTGGGTTTGGCGCGCTTTTTTTCATCGCCACCAACGCACCATATACATAGTTACACATGCAATTTTTGTACCAATATATATATATATATATATATATATATATATATATATATATATGAATAGATATATATATCTTCTTTTAACGGTAGGTTCATGTCCCTGAGCCGCTGTGGTCCCAGCATGATACTTAATTGAGTTTTCATGTTATGATTGCTCTTGGAGTGAGTACCGTGGTTAGGTCCCCAGTTCCTTCCACGGAGAGTGGCCGGGTAGTAAACCTTTTAGGTAATCATTCTCTCTATTTATCCGGGCCTTGGGACGCAGCACTTGACGTTAGCTGGGCTTTGCCACCCATTGGCTAGGCGGTAATTCAAGGTGAAGTTTCTTGCCCAAAGGCACACGCGCAGTTCGGTGACTCGAACCCTCGAATTAGTTGCCGTCCGTGCCAGTCCTTGCGTCCCGCGCTCTAACCATTCGGCACCGCGGCCTTGACGATCATGGGCTTCCAGGATTTTTTCTTTAGCAATTTAGAGCGTGGTTGCCATTGCCTTACGCCCGGTGTTTTATCGATTCACGCATCTCTATTACCCGCACTTGACTTGGGCTGGCTTTGGCCACCCAGTGGCTAGGCAGGAATCGAGGATGAAGTTGTCCTTCCCAATGGAATAACAACGCGCCGGCCGGTGACATCGACCCTCGAACTCATATTGCCGTCGTGTTCATTCTTGAAGTTCCGACTCTCTAACCATCGGCCACCGCGGCCCATATATATATATATTATATATATATATATATATATATATATATATATATATATATAATATATATATATTTATATATATATATATATGAACTTACTTATGTATAACACACATGCTCACACACACACCACACACACACACACACACACACCAAGCACACACACACACACACACACACACCCCACACGCACGCACACACACACACACAAACACACACCACACACACACACACACACACACACACGCGCGCGCACATCACACACACGCCGGCACACACACACACACACACCACACCACACACACACACACACACACCCCACACACACACACAAGGGCAACCTTTTAATCTTTCCATCTTTCAGTTATATTCTCCACATCTGAGCATACAGATTGAAGAAATTGAGGCATTCTAACGAGATTTAGATATGCAGAAACAATGTAAATCACAGGAGATTTATTTTAAATCATGGGAGATATGGAATGTGAAGTAGGACCAAGGAAGAGAAGGAAATATTGTTGGACCACAATGGTCTTGGAACACGAATTGAAGGATAAAGATGGTTTGAATGGGGTCCAGGGGAAAATAACCAGTGATAATGATACCTGGTTCCAACCCATCCTAGAAGGTTGTACACTGGGTAAGTCCGGTGATAGAGTCGTGACATTCAAAGTCCCCGCTCAAGCACCAGTTGTAAAAGCCAGAATGATGGGCCTTACAAGAGTATGGTAGGTGGCGAGCTTAGGTGTAAGGTAGACCGAACCAAGATGTCTTTACTCCTTTTATTATATAGTACTCACGTCCAAGAGCATCACGACCTGAAACCTACATTACTTATCTGCTGTGATCACGGCGGCTCAAACATGAACCCTCATCATCATCTCAAGCTCCTTAGTCCGTGTGCACCCTGAGTAAACAGCTTGTCTCCATCTCTCCCGGTCTAAAAAAAAACCATCGTCATTCTGTTCATGTTTTGTACCTTCCTTCTCCCTCTCCAAGTTCTTTGAGATCCTCCATCCCTTTCCTAGTGGGCGTCCCCTGCCTTGATTCCTGTATTTCACCTTCCATTACTGCTCTTGCTGTCCCTCCTCCACGTACAAGTGCCCAAAGTACTAAACTTCCTCCTTTTCAATCACATCTATAATACTTTCTGGTTCATATCCACAAACCTCACATATCCTATCTTACCCATTCATTCGTTCTCTTGTCTTTCCAGGCGATCCTTACAATCTCTGTATGTCTTTCATTTCAAATGTCCGCAAGCCTCTCCTCGTCTTGCTTGCTTACTGTCCAACTTTCGCAGACGTAACAAAAGAGTACTCAATTATGATTGATCTCATTAAACAGTATCTTGTTTTCATGCTTTACAAGTTCTAGCCCTCCAGATTGTTGTCCAGCGATGCCAGTGAGCTAGTAGCTGTCTTTCCAATTCTTATTCGATCACGCATAGATCACGTGCTGCACATATGACAATCATTTGGTGATGAAAAGGTAGGTTTAAAACAATGCTAGCTCTTGTGGAAAGGGATAGACAACACAACACTGGAAAGTGAAGTGTAGCAAGAAGATATGAATAATCAGGTAAAGCAATGGACAATACTTATTTGGCATGTGGTGTGTGGGGGAATATAAGCCATGTGACACTACATAAGATTATAAAAGGCTGTAGAATATTAACAACAGCTCATAGAATAACATTGGCATAACACATTTCAGTAACATCACATATATAAGCTGGGTTCAATGTGTATGTGTGTGTGTGTGTGTGTGTGTGTGTGTGTGGTGTGGTGTGTGTGTGTGTGTGTTTGTGTGTGTATGTAGTATGTGTGTGTTGTTTGTGTGTGTGGGTGTGTGTGGGTGTGTTTGTGTGTGTGTGTGTGTGCGGTTTGTGATAGGTAGATAGATAATAGATATACATATTAATGTGTGTTTTTTGTGTTGGTGTGTGTGGTGTGTGTTGTTGTGTGTGTGTGTGTGTTTGTGTGAGTGTTATATATATCTATATATAATATAAATATATATATATATATATGTATATATATATATATAAAATCTGTGTGTGTGTGTGTGTGTGTGTGTGTGTGTGTGTGTGTGTGGTGTTGTGTGTTGTGTGTGTGTACACCCAACACAATATATATACGTATATATATATATATATATATATATATAATATTATATATATATATTTAGACACACCCAACACATATTTATGTATAGTACATATAGATATATATATATCTATATACTATATATATGATAATATTATATATATATATACATATATATATACATATATATTATATAATATATATATATAATAATATATAAGTATAGATATATATATATGTGTGTGTGTGTGTGTGTGTGTGTGGTGTGTGGTGTATGTGTGTGTGTGTGTGTAAATGTTGGTATGTGTGTGTGTGTGTGTGTGTGTGTGTGTGTGTGTAGGTGGTGTGTGCATGTGTGGTGTGCGTGTGCGTGTGCGTGTGCGTGCGTGTGTGTGTGTGTGTGGCGTGTGTGTGCGCCGCACACACATATTTGTACAAAAATATATTTGTGTGTATAATTATATGTATGTATGCTTTGTTTGTTTGATTGTAATGTGTGTTTGTGTATGTGTGTGTGTGTGTGTGTGTTGTGTGTGTGTGTGTGTGTTGGTGGTGTGTGTTGTGTGTGGGTGTTGTGTGTGTGTGTGTGTGTGTGTGTGTGTGAGTGTATTATAATACTATAGT
>NW_023661922.1:7500-16826 GCF_015228065.2 Penaeus monodon | reverse complement strand
ATAATTATAATTATATATATTTTTATATATATTGCATATGTATGCGGGCATATATGTGTACACGGCTACTCATTGTCAATAACTTTCATTATTAATTTAGTTTAACTGAAAAGTCAGGTTTGGTATAGATCTCTACCCATCAGTCTCTAAACGAGTCAAGTCTAATACTATCTGTTTTACCTGTACCTACTGTCGAACGTCAGAGCACAGATCTTATTAGGCGTTTATGCACCCCTGGGTATCGGCAATCCTGTGCACTATGATATGGGGGGAGATCCTCCTCTATATTCATATGATAAATTTTTAATAAATCACCTTATCAGCTCCGTTCTCTAGCGCCGATAGAACGTGTCACCAAGAACAATGTAACGTGCTACAGTTAATCCCAAGGTCTCAAAAACAAAAAATAAGCGGTCCTCTCTTGACCCTTCCACGTCGCAACCGACCGGAAAAAGAGAATGTGAAGTTAGGTCGAGACGGGAAAAACAAGCGGTCATCTAGTGACCCTTTCCACGACACACACACACACACATATACATAAATATTGTATGGGCCCGAGAGATGAGCCCTAATAAGTATGGTATATAGTGAGCTTAGGGTATAAGACAGACAACCAAGTTGTCTTGATCCCTTGAAGAGTAACATCTACACACACACACACACACACACCACCACACACACACACACACACACACACACATATACACACACACACACACACACACAAACGCACACACATATACATACGCACACATACACACATACAAAGAGAGAGATAGAGAGATGGAGAGCAAGAGAGAGTTTTTATTTGATTTGATCAAATTAATTCACAGACCAGTGGACATGCCCTTCAAAATGCAGGTAAGATACCAAAGCTCAAACTGGCTGTGCTGTTATTTTGTAGAGGGATATCATCAAAGATTAGCATTATATACATGCCTGAAGGCTGGCCATTATCACTGCATTATAAATATCATCTGGTTGATAAAAATCTTTTATATCACTAACCATTGTTTACAATAAATTAATATAATCAATAAGTGCTAATCTGTAGACAGTGCTACTTGATCGATAGCATGCAGATCTCGTGCAACAAAGTGATGGGTAAGATTATGCGACTTGGGCGCCTTACACAATTTATAGTGGTGATATGAAACTGGCTTTGCCTCCAAACTGCATTTTGTACATACTGTGTGGTTTGCTGATATGTATCCATAGCCTATTCATGTAACCTACTGTCTCCGAGCCAGTCCATTAAAGATTTATAGGGTCGTTTTATATCTAATGCCCTAAAATACTTTAATATTTTCAGTGGACCATACCTGACCCTCGTATCCTCGAAGACAGCTGATAACACTTTTTTTCATTTGATTGAGAGATATCCATATGGTTCTTCATGGGAAAGTCCTAATTTGGCTAATTGTTCAACCCTGCCACAGCATGATATTCCTGTATAAGAGAGTATCCAGTATAGTGACACTTGAATACTCTATTCTGATAGTCTAGAAAGTTTGGTGAAGGTATTTCTAGTTGCCATGTTTTCTGGATTAAATACAGTGAGTATGAAGTGCACCCTAGCTGTCAGTAAAGACAACCAGTTGTCGCTGTTCACTACATTTCTTAATGGCATGGCATATGGCTACTGACACAGCATCAATTGCGCTTGCCCTATTGGTAATACAAACACTTTCTTCAAGATCTATATCAGCATTTAGTACATCAATTCCTGCTGCTCCTTGACGATCAGTGGAGGTGTCACGTAGATTGCAAGTGGAGATGTACCATGAGGGGATAGAGAATATCATCTATTTATTTCTAGTAATGATCTTTTAGTTCTGTTCTTGAAGCCTGGTAATTTGTCAATATGAGCATAAAAATTAGTTCTCCCCCAAGGGGCAGTAAGTATTGTTTCTGTTTCATATATAGAAGAATAGAATAGTACGAGCAGTTTTGGTTTTCCATTGGACTCAATTAGATGGGAATATCGAGACCGGTCATGCCTAAATCCTTCATTTATCTCTGATAAAATAGTGGAAATTCGTCTGGGTAGAAGCTGCAGGAGTTTGATTCCAAGTATAATTCTCATGGTCTTGATCTGTAAAACTTCAAGGCACTCGTGGCGATATAATAGGATTTCGGCTTGCATAGTCTTTCATGGACCTAACAAGGGAAATATACATCAATCTGGGGACTTTTGGTGAGACACCTACATATCTATTGCTTATGTACTGCAGTGGTCTCAAAATCTCAAGGCAACATTCCTTAATGTAAAGTGAGAGTTATGGGACATGAGGCGGAGAGCATTCACCATAACACCAAGATATTTATAGGTGTCAGTTCTAACCACCTAAACTTGAAATGTAAGATAGTTTTACAATGTCTGGAAATATACTTAGTTTTGATTGGGTTGATTACGAAACCAAGGGAAGTACATTTTTTTGCTGAACCTCTGAAGAACATACCCCCCCTATCAATTACCTGAAGAAAAATGTTAATCCCATATCCATAGTAGAAGCTTGGCTTTGAACTCCAGAGTTAATTCATGGAGGATTACAGCAGGGGAGACTCTGTCGAATGCTTCCTTATAATCTATTAAGTACGAAAGCTGTGCATTACTTTCATTTAGGTTCTGTGCTAAATACATTTATGTTCCCTTCCCTTTTTGGAAGCCAAAGACAGATGATAGATCAGGTAAACGAATAAAGAAAATTCTTATACATGTCGTAGACAGACTGGATGCCAGAGAAATTGGTTTTATATTCATCAGGCTGTCCTGATTTGGAATGGGAATAACTGTTTGTTTATTTCCAGTAGTAAACAAGATGCATGGATTTGCTAGTCTTTATGGCTGCACACGAGTTCTTCAGTGGTGCATCAGCCTCATCAAGAGTTGGCACTGATAGTCAATTTCGTTTTTGGAATTTAAATGAAGAGAGTAACCTGCAAATGAATAATGGTAGAAGAGTCCTCGCATCATTTGTTGACTCATGAAAGTCATAGAGTCAGTTGATTAGCCCATAGATAAAAAAAATCTCCCATTTTCGAGTTATTATCTCATTGATTTTTTTTTTTTTTACTAAAAAAAAAACGATTCCTAAGTATGGGTTTTCCCCGAGTGTTGTAGATGACTTACTGTAGATCGTATGAGTTTTCTAAAAAAAATTGTCTTAGAATCTCTGTTCAATTATTGTGTACGTCTACTTCTGGAGGAGAAGGATACCTGCTAGCAGGGCTTTTAGGTTGTAGTTGAGTAATGATACTGCTAACAGAGAGTTTTACTAAAATGATCAAGGCTAGTAGAAGTAGTCTTCATACCAGCAGACAATTCCTTTAATGAATTCATCATATTTGTAAAATGGTATCGAAGTGTGTATGGTGTATAGGGTCACTAGTACACCAGAGATAGTCATAATATACCTTACCGTTTTTGCCTATGGTGTTTAGCTCACAGCCTAGGAGCGGATGGCAAGCATTAAAATACCCACACAGTAAAACACTATCACTATGTGTCATGCAGTCTAGGTAGTACATGAGTTGTCACGGTTTTCATCAATCACTTTCGATGGAATGAGTTTCTTTATGTAAATGCTAAGTTCTATTGTAGAGAGATTATCATATTTGGTCTTTCATAATATGTGTATACCGCAATTTTTGCATAACGAGCACTAGTTGGTGACTTCCTGAAGGCAACGCCATCAACATCTTTAGAGTGACGGTACTGGAAGAGAGTTGCCTTGCGTATCCGCAAACGTTTTATGTTCCAGGTAACATCTCAATAGATTACTGACCATTTTTCAAAATTTCTAAAGGGCTTTTTGGGTTTGTGGGGGGCGTTCCTTCAGGAAGTAAACTAGGTCTTTTATGAAAAAATTTGCGGTATAAATATAAAAAGAAAAATTTGAAAATCTTCTACTAATTGCTTTTAATAAAATCTTTCCCATCAAAAGTGTTTGTAAAAACCGTGACAACTATGTATCCTAGACGCATAAAATAGTGATAGTGTTTTACTGTTGGGTTTTTTAAATGCTTGCCCCCCGTCCTAGGCTGTGAGTAAACCCCATAGGAAAAACGGTAAGGTTTTTTAGATATCTCTGGTGTACTAGTGACCTATACCCCATACCACTTCGAAAAATTTTACAAATATGATGAATTCTTTAAAGGAATTGTCTGCTGGTATGAAGCTATTTCTACACCCTTGATCTTTTTAAAAAATTCTGTTAGCGTATATTATAAAACACAACCTAAAACCCCTGCTACGGTACCCTTCTCCCCCAAAATAGATCACAATAATTAAAACAGAGTTTCTAAACTTTTTTTTTTAGAAAATCATACACTACGTAAGTCTCTACAACACTGGGGAAAAACCCCCCCATATTGGAAATCGTTTTTTTTTTTGTAAAAAAAAAAAAAATAATGAAAAATAAAAAAATGGGAGTTTTTTTTTTATCTAGGGGCTAACAACGACTCATGATTTATGAGTAAAAAATGATGCAGGACTTTCACCTTTTCTTTGCAGGTATTTTCTTTTAAAATTCCAAAAAACAAAAATTGACTTCAGTGCCAATTTAGATGGGCTGATCCCCACTAAAAAACGTTAGCCTAAAGATACAAATCCTGCTCTTTTTCTACTGGAAAAAAAAACAGTTATTTTTCCCAAAATCGGGACACCTGATGAATAAAAACCATTTCTCTGGACCCATCTGTCTACGAATGTATAAGAATTTTCTTTTTTGTTTACCTGATCTATATTGTTTTGGCTTCCCAAAAAAGGGAAGGGAAAAAATGTTTTTGCACAGAACCTAAATGAAAGTAAGGCACAGTTTTCACTTAATAGTTTATGGGAAAGATTCGACAGAGTTCCCCCTGTTTAAACCCTCCAGAATTTAATCTGGATTTCAAGCCAAGCTTTACTATGGAAGGGTTTAAACTTTTTCTTCAGGAATTGTAGGGGGGGTTGTTTTTCAGAGGTTCAGAAAAAAAATGTATTTCCCCTTGGTTCGAAATAACCCCAATAAAACTAAGTATTTTTCCAAACTTGTAAACTATTTACATTTAAGTTTAGGGGGGTTAGTGACCCCCTAAAAATATTTGGGGTGTTTGGGAATGCTTCCCCTCTGCCCCAAAACTCTCATTTTAATTGGGGAATTTTGCCTTTGAGATTTTGAGCCCACTGAGTAAAAAGAAATAGTTGTAGGTGTCTAAAAAGCCCCAGATTTATGTAATTTTCCCTTTTTGTATGAAGACTTGAGCCGAATCCTATTATATCGCCCGATGTTTTATTTTTAAGTAAAGCCCATGAGAATTATACTTGGAATCAAACTCCTGAGCTTCTCCCCAGACGAATTTACTTTTTATAGGTAAATAAGGTTTTAGGCATGCCGGTCTGATTCCCTCAAATTGATTTTAAATGGAAAACCAAATGCTCGTAATTTATTTTTTATATAAAAAACAGAAAAAATATTACTCCCCCTTGGGGGGAGAATAATTTTTTGCTCATATTGACAAATTTCCCAGGTTCAAGAACAGAACTAAAGACATTATAGAAAAAAATAGATGAATTTTACCCCCTCAGGAAAATCCCCCTTGCAATCTAGGACACCTCCACTGATCGTAAAGGGCAGCGGGAAAATTGTTACAAAATGCTGATTAGATTTGAAGAAGGTTTTTTTCCAATGGGAAGCGAATTGAGCTGTTCAGTAGCCATATGCATCCCATTAAAAAATGTAGTGAACGCAAAACTGGGTTGTTTTTACTGAAGCTGGGGTGCACTTCATATCATGTTTTTAATCCAGAAAACATGGCAACTAAAAATCCTTTTCCCCAAATTTTTCTGATATAAATGAGTATTCAAGTGCAATACTGGATCTCTCTTTACGGAATATATGCTGTGGCAGGTTGAACAATTACCCAATTAGGATTTCCCCATGAAGACCATAGGATATTCTCTCAAATGAAAAAAAGTGTTACAGCTGCTTCGAGATTCGAGGGTCAGGGATGGTCCCCGAAAATATTAAAATATTTTTTGGGATTAGATTAAAACCCCCATAAAAACTTTAAAGGATGGCTGGGGACAGTAGGTTCTTTTAGGCTTTGGTACAATCCAAAACCCCACAGTATTACAAAAATTTTTGGGGGCAAGCCTTTTTATATCACCACTTAAATTGGGAAGGGCCCCAAATCGCATAATTTTCCCCCATTTGTTTTCAAGGGGATTGCATGTATGTCAAGTAGCCGTCTAAGTTAACTTATTGATTATATTAATTTTTTTGTAAAAAAAGGTTAGTGATATAAAGATTTTTACAACAGATATATTTTAAAAATGCAGTGATAATGGCCACCTTTTAGGCATATATAGCTAATCTTGATGTATCCCCCTAACAAAAAACAGCACAGCCAGTTTTTACTTTTTGGGATTTTCCCCCATTTTTGAAAGGGATGTCCCCTGGCTGTGAATTAATTTGTCAAATCAAATAAAAACTTTTCTTGCTCTCCATCTCTTTCTCTTCTTTTTATGTGTGTATGTGTGCGTAAAGTTATTGGTGCGTTTGTGTGTTGTTGGGTGTGTTGTGTGGGGGTTGTTGGTGTGGTTGGGGTGTGTGTGTGTTGTGTGTGTTGGGGTGTGTTTGGGTGTGTAGATGTTACTCTTTAGGGTAAGACAAAATTGGGTTTTTGTTTATACCCAAGCTCACAATACCTACTTTTTTAGGGCTCATCTCGGGGCCCCCAAAAATTTATGTATTTGTGTGTGTGTGTGTTTGTGGAAAGGGTCACAGAGACCGTTTTTTTTTCCCTTCGACTAATTTACATTTTTTTTTCCGGGCGGTTTCGAGTGGAAGGGTCAGAGAGGACCCCTTATTTTTGTTTTTTTGAGACCTTTTGGGGTTTAAATGTAGCACCCTTCATTGTTCTTGTGCAGTTTTCGGGTGAGGGAGCTATAATGATTTATTAAAAATTTTCATTGAATAAGAGAGGATCTCCCCCCTATCATGTGCACAGGTTTCCCATACCCCGGGGTTTTCATAAAAGCCCAAAAGATTTGGGTCTGACGTTTGACGTAGGTAAGGGTAAAAAGTAGATATTAGACTTGCCCTTTAGAGATGATGGGGAGAGTCTATACCCAAAACCCCGTTTTTAGTTAACTAAATTTAAAAATGAAATTTTTTTGACAATGATAGCCTGAAATTATCCCCCATAATATGTTTTATTATATTATATATATATATTATAATATTTTAATATATATATATTATATATATATAATATATTATTATATTTTATATATATATATATATTTATAATATATATATATGTGTGTGTGTTGTGTGTTTTGTGTGTGTGTGTGTGTTGTGGTGTGTGGGTGGTGGGTGTCTGGTGATTTTTTTTTTTACAAGTAGTTTTTTTGTTGCTGTGTTTAATTTTACTAACTTTAAATTAAACTTTTACAGTATATTTATTGCAATTAGTTTGCAAAAAAGAAGGTGGGTGAAACACCAACGCATTTAAAACAAAAATCCCAAAAGAAGGTTGATGTCCCTCATGATAACTTTTTTGATGACATTGTGTATTTTTTTTTCATATTTACAAGTATATACGTAAGTTTTTCAATAATTGGTTTCTAAAAAAAATAATTTAATATAACAATTTAGCCAAATTTCATGTAAAGATTACCACCCCTGGGCCAAAAAACCCCGCCCCCCAATGCTTTCTATCTGCCCTATGGCTTATTCCTATCTTTCTACATGGAAGGGGTGATGGTGTGTTCATAAAAGTTTATTTTAATGGGGCTATTGTTATATGGATTTTTAAAAATGTCATGCAATGTCTGCTTTTCTCTTAATTTTTCTTGCAGATGGGAGTCTTGGCATAATTTTCCAAATGCAACCCCTGAGCCCCCCCCACACCGCCTGGAAAAAGAGTTCTAGGACCTCTCAACTTACTTAACAGAAGGTTGGTAGTGACGGGGCCTGCTAGGGTCCCCAACCCATGCAGAGGAAATGTGGTGTTCACATTTACATTATACAGAAGCTAGGGTCAAGGGTCCTTGATATTCCACCAGGGTCGGGGGAATCCATCTGGCCACCAGTGTCAGAGAGATACAAGGGGCCCTTGCTCTTCCGAATCAGTGAACCTTCCTTTGAAGGTAGAACAAGCTGGACCTTAATTCATTGTTTATTTTTGTGAGCTCGTACTATTGCAGTTATGACCGTTTATTATTACTGTTGTTTACTTTAATAATAATTAAATAATATTGTTTAACGTGAAAAAATTCTAAGTGATAAACACAGTGTGAACCAAAAACAGAAACAAGTCAGCGCTAAACTAATTCACAAATCAGCAAATTCTTATGAAAAAAAAAATGACCGACAATCTCTGTTAATTAGAAAATTGCTCGTTTCTTCATCTCTCTACCGCTATATAATCATGTCAAATTTTTTCCATTTCGGTTAATCATTCGTCTGAAGAGGGACACGTAAAGAGTTAGAAATTTTACGGTAATGTTTTTTCCACGTCAAATGTACACGTCAGTGATTTTGTGTTATGTTTGTGTTCACACACACACCCACAAAACACACACACACAACACCACACACCCCACACACACACACACACCCCACACACACACACACACACACCACACACTATAGAAATTTTATAAGCATAACTATATGCTTATATGTATATACATATATATATAATATATATATATATATATATATATATATATATATATATTATAAATGTTTATATATATATATATAATTTTCCCTTTTAATAATATAATATGTTTGTGCTTATATATATTTTTATATATATATATTATATATAAAATTATATATATATAATTATATATATATTATATTTTAAAATATATATATATAAAATAAAATTATAATATATATATATATATATATGAAAACAATGTATGTTTATATATGATATATATCATATGTTTGTGTTTTAAAAATCTATCTATATATCTCAATATATATATATATATATATATGGGGTATATATATATATATATATATATAAAATAATATATATATTATATATATATATATACATATATATATAATAAACACAGCATGCAATCTAGCCTACTGGAAAATAAAATGGAGAGATTATATTCTGTCTGTCTCTGGACTCATTATTATTATTAAGCCCTTTTTTTTTTTTATAAACTACAGCTGTGAGGTATTCTGGTTACCATTGGAATATTTTTACATTTCATTTTATAAGTTTATAATTGTTTTTTGGGTTTGTAATATAATTATATTGGACAGTAAAAAAAACTAACCACAAGTGCAGATAAGTCAAAGATGCTT
>NW_023661922.1:0-2500 GCF_015228065.2 Penaeus monodon | reverse complement strand
TCAGTCTGAAGTTCAAAGCTGCTACAAATGTTATTTAAAAACCCAAAAGAAATGCGTATACAAAAGGAATGCATACGATTCAGAAACATATTAGTGCAAGAATTAAGGATAGGGTAAGAGAAGGTAGGTAGGCATGGGATTTGTAAAAGGAGTTACATTATTCAGTGCATGGTAATCGCCACTTTATTCAATGCCCCTTTTTCCTTCTTAAGGAATAGGGAAGAGTAAATGGCCAAGGGGAATTGCTGAAACCCTAGCGTTAATAAAAAAACTGAAAATCCCCTAGTCACGAATGTTGGTTACTTTGTTTTCTTTCTCGTACTGTAGATGCATGGTATGTGTATTTGTAAAATATTTACTCTTTTATGTTTAACAGACAAATATTTTTTTATTTGCATAGTTATGTTGCAAAACTACCTGTAATTCCTCAGCCCATGTAAATAAGTACTCTCAAAAAATTTGAAAAAAATAAAATACTAGAACAGGATTAATATTTAAACCTTAATATTATACAAATATCCTCTCTATCCTCTTTTTCTTCGCTGACGATAAGCCTTACGGACTCTGGCTACTTGAAATCAGCACGGCTTTTATGGATTAAATACTATGGTAGAAATACTGTTTGGCCAAGAAAACTCATCTGGGCTTTAAGGGACTCATCACACCATCAACCCAGATAGACGGTTTAGCCACGTCTCTATAATAACAACAACGCGCTAGTGGTAAACAACAATAATAAGACAACAAATGGGACCAATACACAGCTGTGCAATGATCTGTTAATTGTCACCCTTTAGTGATTTTCAGGGTGCCCAACGAGGAAACCAAAAGCGATGCTGCTACCTCTAAACAACACCAAAGAAGATGACATTTACATCTATCAACGCATTCCGAGCACCGACTTCTGCAATCATGACCCCTTTCCCTGTGGTTCACCATCCTTGAGTGTCGTTTAAAGCATCAACAAAAGTGTAAGTGTAGTCAAGCAACATCTCTCCTTCTTCAGATGTTTTGGGCAAGTTCAAACGTTCATACGGAGTGCTGAAGATTGCATTGCTGTCAAGACGTGAATCTTCCATTAATACCAGACTTCAGGAACTTCTCAGCAAGGAAGAACTCGGCAACGAAAAACTTTTGATTTATTATGCCGAATGAAGAAGCTCTTTGTTGACTTATAGGGGAGTTTTGACAAGATGATCTTTCTACAGCTTTTTCCTCACTTCACATATCCAACAAGGATTATTCACAGTAAAGGGAAGCTCACCATCGATGAACTCGCTAAATTAGCAGATAAGTTTAGGGTGTCGCTTCCAACTTCTTTTTCTGTGGCTGAAGTAGCGTCCACATCTCAAACAGAGCATTTGGCAGAACTTGTTGCAAATCTAAATACCCAGGTTAATGTTCTCCAAAATCAAGCATAACTTCTGTCTCGTCGCCTCTCTACCAATAATAAGCCACGCTACAGGTCAAGAAGTCGGCCCAAAGAGGAAGAAGGCCCATGTATTCTATCATAGCAAATTCAAGGAAGCAGCAAAGAAGTGTTTTCAGCCCTGCAACTTCAATAAAACCCTTTAAACAGCAAAGGCGAGCATTAGAGGCGCATACTGTCGCCACACTTCTTCCCTGCTTCTTTATGTGTGGGACCCACTCTCCAACATAAAGTTCCTAGTCGACATTTGGGGCCGAGGTTAGCATTTTGCCTGCAACGGCAAGTCACAAAAAAACCCTCCCATCATGAACTTGTATGTAGCCAATAGGTTACAGTCCCCGTAAAATAAATGGAGAACTCTTTCACTCGACCCCAAGTTTCAGCGCACATTTCAGTGGACTTTTTAGCAGCAGCGTGTCTCAAGCCATACTTTGTGCCATTTTTTGAGAAACCTCAATCTCCCAGATGACACTAAAAATTGGAGACCTAGTAGATCTCCACAAACGATGTCAAACAAACCCCTTGCATCCACTGCTGAAGTCCTTTTTTTCACCTTTCCCATAAAGCATTCCATTACTCACACTAGAAACAATGGTGGATCAGTACAAGCTAAGTCTCGTTGATTACCTCGCTTTGTAAAGAAGAGTTGATCCTTAATACATCTGAGAACTATCCATGCCAGTTCCAGCAATGGTCACCTGCACTGCATTTCGTTTCTAAGGAGAATGGAGTACTAAAACACTGCAGTGACTATAAACCTCTCAATGCTCAGACGCTGATGGATCGTTACCCAATACCCCCAAAATTCAAGAATTTTCTCCCAACTTTTTGGATGTTCTAACGTCTCCAAAACTGATCTAGTTAAAGTATTCCACTAAATACCCGTCCACCTTCAGAACCCTGTTTGGTTTGTAGAATATGTGCCTTTTGGGGCTGAAGAATGATGCACAAATATGTCAGCATTTCATTTATGAAGTTTACGAGGACTACCATTTGCCATATGATGATTACTATGCAAAAGGACCTGCGAATCTACCAGCAAACCAAAGTCCTTTCAAACGGGTTTTGGCA
>NW_023661921.1:0-16827 GCF_015228065.2 Penaeus monodon | reverse complement strand
ATATATTGAAATTTCTTGAAAAAGAGAACTTTCAAACTATCCAAATTGCATTTTTGAAAAATACCTAAGTATAGGAAAAAAACTACATCAGAGTACGGTAAATGTAGAAACAGATTATATATTTAGTCTCAATTTTTTCAGTTTCATCACAGCATGTTCAGATGTCTATAGCAACGCTTACAGAAATTTTTACAGAAATTTTGTTTTTTTTTACATTAACTCGTAAGATTTATTGTTACTTGACTTTACATAAATTAGCATTCTTTCATAACGGAGGTAATTAAGTCTAAGCCGCCGGGTTTTAATGATTCACTGGCTTCATCTTCATTGGTTCTTGGGGATTTTTTTTTATTTATTATTATAATTACTATTAATATCGAATCGGGTTATTATTTATTACGGCAGAATAATGATAATGTTATTGATATTGATAATAACAATATGAACAAAAGAAAATATTTCTAAAACCAAGGAAAGTGGTAAACAACTGTTATAGGTATTAGGAAACCATAAGTGTAAAGACTGAGGGGTGAACTAAACTCACAGTGGGGATAGAATGTACTTTAAAAAGGAAAGAAAGAAAGAAAGAAAGAAAACTATTTTTAAATCATTACATAAATGTTTTCAAGGGGGTTAATAAAGGCTGATACATATCAATATCAGCAAACCGAAATATATAATGCAAAAATAATAGGAAAAATCGACGAAATGTTGTGGAATAGCTAGAGAGCACCTTAACCCCATCTATATAGGTTTTTGCGATATAGTAACGTTATTATCCTTATGCTGGGGGCATTAACAAAAAAAAATTAAAATCAATTTGATGCTCTGTTTGAAAAAAAAAAAGTGATAGAATAAATATAGAGTGGAAAACACATGCGCAGTCATAAGGAAAATTAAGGAAAAGTAAAGACCCTTTGTAATTAAAAACCCAAAATGTGGCGCATGACAGAGTATACATTTCCTTTTGAAATTTATATTTCTCGCAGTTGTTTTACAGCCGAGGAAGAGATGGATATATATTCTTGAAGTTGTATAGAGACTGTAATAGCTTATTTCTATAAATGTCTACACGCATTCTGCTTTTGGGATATGGGCAAGAGTAAAAGGGGTGTATTAGTTTAAATCTTTTTCTTCAAATCTCCATTTTCTTCTAAATGTCTAGTACAAATTTATTTTATTTTTTAACCATTAACCATTCTCCGTTCTCCATTTTCTATGACTTCATGCTTATCCCTCCTGGAAAATGAGAGGCAAGGTCAATACAGTTTTCAGTCACATTCTTAATGTATAGGAAACATTGCGAATTTCTCACCACACAATGCCTTTTCTCAAAATCATGATGATTATACATATGATGAAATCTGGTATTCAACTTTTCATTTTTTTTTTATTATCAGAGGTCGCTGTATACTCTCCGAGTATAATGAAGTTAAAACTGTTTGCATAAATTTCTTTATAATGTTAAAATTTGTTCTTCAATATTAGGTATTGATTAAAAGGAAAATAATACGGATTTATAATTTCAAACCATTTGATTTCCCTTCCTCTACTGCTAAAACAACCTTCAAAACGTCGAAGCATCGGTCCCAATAGTTTGTCGCCATTTTTTTTGCCCTTAAAATGCAATGCTTTTTTAATGGCACCGAATTAACTTTCACTGGGCATGCCCCTCCCTGTAGCTGCCAAAAAATGGCCTAGGGGGTTTTAAATTGGTGATTTAGGCAGATGTGACCACACCACAATCAGGGGGTGAAGTACTTGCCAATCCGACCCAACTGAAGATTTAATCCCCGTTTGAAACATTACAAACCCGCTGCCGATTTATGTAAACCACGGATATCAGAGATCATGAATTTTTGTATTTCATTTTGCATTATACTCATATATACTAAAAACATTTAATCATTTGATTTGTTAAAGATGATTTAAAAATAAAATTTCACAGGCAAACCAACGAGTGGTCATTGAACACACGCTTCAATTTTCTGGTTCATTTGTCTGCGTTTATGATTTCATGTAATCAATTGCAGGGAAAATTTTTTTTAAGGAAAGATGAATGTAAATATACTGTACTATGGGATGATAATAACTATGATTTTTTCTCTGATAACGCAAAAAGCACTGTTCGTAGAAGTGGTGGGCTAATCAATTAAAAGCGTGAAATTTGGCAGTAATACAGTCAAGGTTGGACTGATGGCTGCCTGAATGTATTTCAATGTATCATAACTCGCCATGACTTTTTTTATACTCTACTCTGCAGGGTGGTAATGTTTATTTCTAGTACAAGTGCTCGGTTTTGAAGTAATGAGTTTTTTATTTGTTTATTTATTATTAGTAGTATTATTTCAAATAAATCAACAATTTACTCGCCTTGCTCCTTCCACCCCTATCGGCCGGCTGTGTGGGTGGTGGGAAGGAGGGGGGGAGAGATAAGGGGACGGTAACCGTTCCAAAACACACACACACACACACACACCACACACACACACACACACACACACACAACACCACACACACACACACACACACAACACACACCCCTAAGTGAGAGTGTGTGAGGTGAGTGTGAGTGAGTGAGTGAGTGAGGGTGAGTGAGTAAGGATGGGTGAGTATGAGTAAGTGAGTGAGGAGTGAGTGGTGAGTGAGTTAGAGAGAGAGAGAGAGAGAAAGAGAGAGAAAGAGAGTTAGAGAGAGAGAAGGGAGAGGAGAGGAGAGAGAGAGAGAGAGAGAGAGGAGAGCGAGAGGAGAGAGTAGAGAGAGTAGAGAGAGAGAGAGAGAGAGTAGAGAGAGAGAGAGAGAGAGAGAGAGAGAGTTGAGAGTTAGAGAGAGAGAGAGAGAGAGAGAGAGAGAGAGAGAGAGAGAGTTAGAAGAGAAGAGAGAAGAGTTATTAGAGAGAGAGAGAAGAGGTTTAAAAAGAGAGAGAGAGAGATGTTAGAAGAAGAGATTTAGAGAAGAGAGAGAAGAGAGGTTAGAGAGAGAGAGAGTTAAAAAGAGAGAGAGAGAGAGAGAGAGGGAGAAAAATAGAGGAGAGAGATGAGATAAGAAAGAGAGAGAGATAGAGGGGGAGAAGGGGGAAAGAGGGGAGAGAGGGGGGAGAGAGAGAGAGAGGAAGAGAGAGAAGAGAGAGGTAGAGAGAGGAAGAGAGAGGGGGAAACAGACAGGACAGAGAGAGAGAAAAGAGAAATAGAAAGGGGGAAAGAGAGGAGAACACAAACCATAAATGAAAAACTCTGCAAATATACCACTGCAAATCTTTTTCAAGGGGGGAAAGTAATCAGTTACTAACGATTACTGATCGCAAAACAATCAAAGTAATCGATTGCACAAAAAATGGGTATCACCCTTTACTATTCTTAGTGTGCTATATATTTTTTAAATTGAAAATGATAGATGTAAAGTAGTGCTATAAATACCCTGTATCATTAGAGGGAAAGGGTACTGACATCATTTCTCCCCTTTTTGGAATATTAGAAAATAAAAGAAAATGAAGCTCCCATTTAAAGTTTATAAATACAAATTGAAATTTCATCAGTTATTCTTATTATTTTTATTTATTTTAAAAAATAATCCAATTGTTTTCCAACCCTGTGCTCCACCAGAACAAGAGAGTGATCCAGTGAAAATGATGAAGGCCAAAATTATGATATATTAGTGCACAGTGACCATATTGCGTGGAGAGAATGTAGTTGATCAGATTTTGCCTCAAAGCTCAAAAATAATTGCTAATATGTTATATTATGATATTTAGATTGTTATTGAGATGTTGAATGTACCTGATTGAATTATTGTTAATTTATATGCAGTGCAAGACATTTTAGATGTATAATCTGTGTTTGAAGTTTTTATTACTCCTGAAATAACCAGAGTGATGCTAAAATATCATGGCTTAGGATTTCTGACACTTGTTTAGAACTCGGGATGGGGCACTCTGCACGGTTTGCTTAATTGTACAAACATATCTTCAGAGGCTTTTCAAGATTACATACTTCAATCGGGTTTAGGATAAAATGGGGTAATTTAGTAAGTACTACATATATGGCTTCCAAGATAAAGTAAAGCTTTAGTTAATCCCATACAAAAAAAAATGCACATGTTATACTATACTGTACTATGGGACTAATTATAATTATGATTTGTTCTTTTTTTACATAGTTCTTAGTGAGCTGTATAGTTTAAGTTAAGAATAACTGAGTTAGAAAAATCCCATATGCTTTTTTTATTATATATATATATATATATTATATATATATATATATAATATATATATATATATATATATATATATATATATATATATAATATTTTAATGGGGCCATTCTGAAAACATGCCATTCCATCAGTGTGACTTAAAGGACCATGTTAACTGTCTGAATAATACACAGGTTTTACTCTCCTTTGAATAAAATCACATAAAATACAATTTTCAGGATCTTTCAGGAATTTGTTTACTGGAATTTCTTGCCTTTTATTACACAGTTCTGATTACAAATAATATATATTTATATTATATATATATATAAATATAGATATATATATATATAATTTTTTTTTTTTTTTTTTTTTTTTTACGGTAGGTTCATGTCTGAGCCGCCGTGGTCACGCATGATACTTAATTGTAGTTTCATGTTGTAATGCTTTTGGGAAGTGAGTACGTGGTAGGGTCCCCAGTTTCTTTCCACGGAGAGTGCCGGTGTTACCTTTTTTAGGTAATTATTCTCTCTATTTTATCCGGGCTTGGGACAGCAATGACTTTAGCGGTTTGGCCACCAGTGGCAAAGGAGGCAATCGAGTGAAGTTCCTTCCAAGGAACAACGCGCTTGCGGTGATCGAACCCTCGAATCAGTTGCCTCGTGGCAGTCTTGAGTCCACGCTCTAACCATTGGCCACCGGTCCATTTTTTTTTTTCATAGCCAAACGGGCCTGCGCGTGAACTCTCCGCTTGGCTTCGCGAGGACGAACCACGGCCGTCACCTCCGGAAGGCAGGACTTACCTGAGCCACGGGTATTAATATATATAATATATATATAAATATATATATATATAATATTATAATATTATTATATAGATATATTTTATTATATATATATATATATATATATATATATAGATATATATTGTTTACGGCCGACCCCCTCGTCTTCGGCCACCTGCAAAAGCAGGCTAGCAACGCGTGTTATCCACAGGGTCGGAACACGAACAGCTCCAAGGGGGCACCGAACACCAAAAGCGTTCCAAACCAGGAGAGGAACGCCAAGTGGCGAGAGGGCCCGAAGTAACCCAAAAGACAGCTTTCCTTTATTTACACAAGTATTTACCGTACACTTTTCTATAGCCAAATACAGGGGGAAACCAGCATCCCACACTGCACGATACAGCTTATAAACAGGAACACAAATTTATCAGGTCACAAGGCACACACGAGGTCTTCACAGGAGCAGCGCCCAACTCCGTCTCTGGGCTTGTTCCTCGCTCACAGCAGCTGGACACGTTTGCCCAGGTCCCTTTCATGTACCACATGCGCACAGAGCCCAAGACCCATGGCGTAGCACTACCCCCCCTATCAGCAGCCCAAACCCGTCTGCTCTGACATTCTAAACCTGAACAAACTACATAAAAATTAAATAAAATCGGTTCTCAGAACACAAAAATCTTTCTCCCAGCGCGGCTTCTTCGCTCTCGCGGGGTCTCTCGAGGAGGTTGGGCGGCGGTAGATTGGCAGTGGCACCCAGAGGGGTATTCCTGTCCCAAGACCGTCATGTCACCATTGACATCTGCTGCATCGCCCTCACCGTCCAAAATGCTCGTCCTCATCTCGGTCAGCGTCTGCCACGTCCCATCGCCGAACTGGGGCAATTCTCTTTTTTCACCAGGCCCCCAGAGTGTTCCTGGCCCATGGTATGCCACAGCTCCACGTGGACAACAGCCGGTCGTTTTCGCCCTCTGCGAATTCGATTGGTTGACATCAGAGAGGGCCGCTAACCACCGTGTATGGCCCTCCCAGGGGCTCTGTAGCTTCGGCGGAAAGCCCTCGCTTCCGCGGGTTATGCAGCCCCACTCTGTCCCTATGTTGTACCTAAATTCCTCATGCGCCGGGCATAGGTCTCCTTTCTTTGGCATGGCCGGCTACCTTGAGCTTGCCACGCACCGCGGTGCACCTCCGCAGGTTTCCTGAGTGCCACTGCATACTGGATGGACATTTGGGCCCAAGTTCAGTCGGTGGCCCGCCCTGGGGCCCAAAATCCACTGTAGCCCTGAGTCACGGCCAAAAGAGTCGGGCCAGGTGTGAAGCTGTTACTATGCACGCAGACGGTAGGCCTAGCATGGCGGGCAGCTTGACGTCCCAGTTTCCTTTTTTTCCCCTGCAATACTTGGGCTAACTGTTGAGAAAGGGGTTTACGGTTAAACCGCTCCCCCCATACCATCGGACTGTGGATGGAGGGGTGTCGTCCGTGTCTTGCGCCCCCTAACAGCTCGCAACACTCACGGAACACTCGTGACTCAAACTCACGGCCTTGGTCAGAATGCAGTTCAGAAGGCACACCAAAACGGGTAATGAATTCATTCACTAACACGCAGACCCAGACGGTCTCGGGCCTCTGGTTGGGTAGTGCATATGCCTCAGGCCACTTTGAGAAATAGTCCATTACCACACAGATGTTCGATTTCCTTGTGGCGTGAGAGGCACGGCGCACCGGCAATGTCTATTGCCACCGTTCCATGGGGTGCTCCCCACAGTACACCTGTAACGGGGCACGGTTCTTTCTAGCAGGGCCCTTCTTTGCACTGCACACATCACATGCTCTACACCACTCAGACACGCCCACTTCTCATGCCCACCCAGTAGAAGCGTTGACGGAGACGGCTCAGGGTCTTTTTCTCGCCCAAGTGGCCACTGGTAACACCGGCATGTAATTCCCTCAGCAACTCAGCACGCATGGCTTGGGTACTACAACTCCCCATGTGTCACTGTCCACTTCACTCAACTGCCCCCAGCGCTTCACTAAAAAAACCGCTTTGATCCACTCGTAAAGTTTCCCACTGGTTCCCCAGACACTTGTGGTGGGGCTCTCCGCAGCCACGGCCTCCCAACGGGGGCGTCCACTGAGAGCCTCAAGCCACTGGACAATGGGAGCAAGGTCGAGTCCTCACGTTGTGCCTTTAAACGCCACCCCATCATCCCCTTTAGTGGCACATTCCAGCACCTGCAGACGGAGGCACCCCAGGATCGAGTCCTCTGGACACAGTGTGAGAACTAGCCTCACACGGGCGTCGACTCAGGCTTTTTAGCGTTGCAATGGACACGACCTGGGCGGTGGACGATGTGGTAGTTGTACTGTTCAAGGCGCCCTAACCTCTTGCCAGCTGACCCTTGCTACCTTCAGCGACTTCAACACTGTGGGGCGAAATGGTCAGTCCGGATGGTGAACTCGGCACGTAGAGGTAGGGGTGAAAGTGCTCGAAGACTCTTCACCACCGCCAGCAACTCTTTCCTTGTCACACAATAGTTGCTTTCAGGCCTGTGAACTTAGCACTGTAAATAGGCCACAACATACTTTTTTCCCGTCCTTTATCTGTGACCAAAACTGCCCGATGCCTTCCGCAACAAACGTCAGTTTTCCAACAGGTAAGGGAGCTTGGGGTCTGGATGGGGCCCAAGACCGGTGCTTCCACCAGGCCTTCTTCGGGTTTGTCAAATGCAGACTGACATCCCTTGTCCCACTGGAAGCACTCCCCTTTTCGTGTAAGTCGGTGAAGAGGAGCCGCTACACTGGCAAAGTCCTGTCAAAGCGGCGGTAGTATGTGCACAGGCCCAGGTAGCTCCTGACTTCGGCCACATTGGGGGGAACTGGCCACTTCTCCACCACCGCCACCTTCTGTGGGTCGGTGCGCACACCGTCTTGACTGACTACATGCCCCAGAAATGGCCCCTCATGCTGGAACATCGAGCATTTCTTAGGGCTGAGTTGAGGTTGGCCTTCCTCAACCGCTGTAGTATTTCCCTCCAGCCGCTCCAGCTCCTCCTCGAAGGTGCTCCGAAGACGATGACGTCATCAATGTGGGACAAGCGCCGTCTCCACTGCAGGCCATCCAATACCCTCTCCATCAGACGTTTGAAACAACAGGGGCATTGCAGAGACCAAAGGGCATAAAACGTTGAATGCCACAGGCCTTGCCCGAAGGAAAAGGGCAGTCTTTGGCTTGTCCTCTTCCGCCATCTCCACCTGGTGAAAACCCGACTTCAGGTCGAGTGTGGAGAACCCCCTGGCCCTCGCCAATGCATTCGGGTGTGTCGTCCATTCTCGGCCATGGGTATGAGTCCGGGCTAGTCATGTCATTCAGCGCCCGGTAGTCCACACAGAAGCGTGTGTCCCGTCCTTTTTCTTCACCAGGACTACCGCTGATGACCATGGCCCTGTCTGGACCGTTCAATTACCCCCTGTGCCGCTAGTCATTGGACAGTGCGCTGATCTCTTCTCGTCTGGTTGGTGCAATACGTCGGGGGGGGCTCTTGATGGGCAAAACTACTTCCGGTGTTAATGTGGTGCTTCACCAATCCTGTGCGGCCTAGGTCCAAGTCACCCCTGCTAAACACATCTGCATACTGAGACAGGGTGTGACGCATCTTCTCTGTCTGTGCTTCTGTCAGGTTAGCGGCGCTCCGGTGCGCCAAGTCCTCGAGGAAATCGGGCAACGGCCCCACACCAACCAACTCCCCCGCTCCCCGACGACTCTTCTGGACGCTTTCCCCTTCCTCACAAGTGCCCCGCTTTGCACCAGCTGGCACCTTCGGGGGCCCTTTTTGGAGAAGTTGGCTACCAACACGTAACTAACCCCTCCCCTGGTCCAACAAGGCTCCCCCCAACCCCTACGCCATCAGCCAGCTGCAAGTTTTGGTTGGGCTCCACGAGGCCCTCTACTCCACGCATCACTCTTGACAGTCGACACCGGATTCTAGACTCTGTCCTGGGGCAAGGTTGCAGTCGCTCAGCTGTAACTACCCCCTGCACAGCCAACCTCTGGAAGCAAGGGCACCTCTTCACGTGCACCCTCACCAGCTTCCGTCCAAGGTCGACACACGCCTTACTCTGTGTCAGGTAGTCAAGGCCCAGCAAACAGTGCTCGTCCCCGATCGGCCACATACACCGGCAGCCTCTGCACCGTGCTGCCCAAAGCCAATACGAGCTCCACTGGCCCCTTGAGCTGCACACAATGCCCCGTGACACCACACAGTCTCTGTGGTGCATCTGGAAGTGCATATTGGCCAGCATATCAGGCCGCACTAGGGTCTTCTCAGCCCCAGTGTCCACTGTCAGGCGGCATGGCTTCCATCTATTGAGCCCTCTACCTGCATCGTGCTGGTTCGACGGCAGCTTACCCAAGTCGGGGCCCGGGGACCGAGGACGGCTGGGTTCGGCCCCCTTCTCCAGCCTTTTTCCGCCCTGTACCACTTCCTTAGCCTGAGGACATGCGCTCGGGATGGTGACCCATACCTGCCACAGTCCTTGCAGCACTGCTGGAAGGCATCAGAATCCATCTGGTTGAGAGGACGTGTTCTCCGCTCCCTCTGACACTGACTACGTCTGTGCCCCCCACCCCCTCCGCAGCCCCAACACAAGCCTTGGAAAGTTCTCGGGCCCCACCTTCCTCAATGCTATTTTCTCCACTTTAGCCTTCCGGCCCCGGAGGTCACTGCGGGGCTGAGCAGCTGGCCCTAGGCCACTCGTTGCCCTTTAGGAAGGCCTTCGAACTCCAAGGCCCTCGCCAGCGCCACCTGGGAGGTCCTCAGGGTGTGCCCGCTTGACGTAGATTTGCAGCTGCTGGGCCTGTAAAGCGTCAACAAAGAAATCACGGGGCCCGGACCACGATCATCTCTTCCGCAGCCGCGGGTACGACCTCCTTAACAGCGCCTCCAATCTTGCGCCAGCTGGACAGTGTCTCGCCACGCTCACGAGTCCGCTTCTTCAAGTGGGCCGATATACCTCGGCCTGGTGGTGGTGCCCGAAAAAGGCGTTTCAAAGCCTTGCCACAGTCCTTGCAGCACTGCTGGGAAAGGGATCAGAATCCATTGGTTGAGAGGACGTGTTCTCCGCCCCTCTGACACTGACTACGTCTGTGCCCTAACCTCTCCGCAGCCCCAACACAAGCCTTGGAAAGTTTTCGGGCTCACCTTCCTCAATGCTATTTTCTCCACTTTAGCCTTCCGGCCCGGAGGTCACTGCGGGGGTGAGCAGCGGCCCTAGGCCACCTCGTTGCCTTCAGGAAGGCCTCGAACTCCAAGGCCCTCGCCCAGCGCCACCTGCAGGTCCTCAGGGTGTGCCGCTTGACGTAGATTTGCAGTGCTGGTCCTGTAAAGCGTCAACAAAGAAAATCCACGGGCCAGGACCCCCGATCATCTCTTCCGCAGCGCAGGGTTTCGACCTCCTTACCAGCGCCTCCACATCTTTCGCCAGTGGGACAGTGTCTCGCCACGCTCACGAGTCCGCTTCTTCCCAAAGGGGCCCGATATACCTCGGCCTGGTGGTGGTGCCCGAAACGGCGTTTCAAAGCCTCTGCCACGCTGGTGTAAGAGGCCTGTTGGGATGCCGGCAGATGCCCAAACACTTCCACCGCGGGGCCCTTAGCGCTGTTAAACCCGCTGCAGGGCTTCTCTTCCTGGCTCCAGCCCTGGGCAGATGCCAGCATTTCAAAATTTGGGGAAACATATGCCTCCCAGGCCACCTTCCCGTCGTACTCAGCTGGCTTACGCCCCACAGAATGTCTGGAGGCGAGGGGCTGCAGGGTGGAGAAAAAGCGTGCCGTGAACTAACACACCTGGGGGGGAGGAAGGGGTTTAGGGAGGCAACGAGGCGGGTTGACCGGGTCCCAGTTTGCCGCCACTATACCCAAGGGAGCGTTCCGATGGGGTCCCCAGCCTTCTGCAGCGCCCACTGCTGCGACACGACGCTGCGAGGCCCGGGGGTTTCCTGCCACAGACCCCAGGCAGAACCCCAGTAAATCTGACACTGGCATCTGTTGCCAGAACCTCGTCTGCCTTCTCTGCTTGTAACGTTTACTACTCGTGACGCCGCCTTTCCTCCTTCACTTCCTCCCTCAGGCCCTGAACCTCGCCCTTCAGAGTCTGCACCTCCTCCATCAGTTCACTCTTCACGCTGTTGCAGGCCTTGTCGGTGTAATGCTGAGTTTCCATCTTCACAGATGCGAGATTGCTCTGTAGCACCTCAACAAGTTGGCAGAGCTGTTCCTCTGCCTTCCTTGCCTGCATCTCGACGAGATGGTGCGCCTGCTCGCGTGCCCTCTGTGCCTGCTCTTCTGCCCTTTCTGCCATTTCCTCCCTTATACCGGCCAGCATGGTAGTGATCAGGTCCATCTGGCTCGGCTTCACCCTCACTCGTGCCTGCCTCAGTATTTGCCTCCTCCCTCATGGCTGCCGCAAACTTTGGAGAACATGATAAATCGGCGCTCTCATGATCAAATATCACAAATCCCAGTCCTGAAACCCCCTTTGTTACGCCAACCGCCCCGTCTCTTGCCACCAACCACAAGGCAGGCTAGGCAGACGGCGGCTATCCACAGGGTCGTGAACACTGAACGCTCCAAGAGGCACTGAGCACCACAGCGTCCCAGAACACCCCCGAGGGGAAAAAGCCAAGTGGCGAGCAGGGGACGAAAAAACACAAAATGAAGGCTTTCCTTTATTTACACAAGTTATTTACCCGTACACTTTTCTATAGGCACAATACAGGGGAAACCAAACATGCCACAAATGCACGATACAGCTTATAACAGGGCAACACAACATTTTTCAGGTCACAAGGCACACACGAGGTCTTCACAGGAGCAGCGCCCAACTCGTCTCTCGGCTTGTTCCTCCGCTCCTCCGCTCACAGCCAGCTGCGACATTTTTTGCAGGTCCCTTTATGTAAACACAAAGTTTCGCACAGAGACAAAGGGCCCACTGGCGTAGCAATATTATATATATATATATATATTATATATATATATATATATATATATATATATATATATTAGTTTGTAATCAGAACTGTGTAATAAATGGACAAGAAATTCCAGTAAACAAATTCTTTAAAGATCCTGAAGATTGTATTTTAGTGATTTTTTCAGAGGAGAGTAAAACCGTGTATTATTCAGACAGTTAACATGGTCCTTTAAGTCACTGTGATGGAATGGCAGTTACATGTTCCATTTTTCACAGATTTAGTGTACTAATTTCATTACATGTAGTTTTACTCCACAAATGCTTAGTCACCAAGGAGTCATTTACTAGTTCTACTTATCACACATGTTTACCCTTTTCCTTGATTTTCAGATTCTTTTTTTATTTTTCTTTGCAATTAGTATTTTGATATAATAATCATTTCAATAATTATTTTTTTTCGTTGAAATGAGTATTTTGATAATCATGTCAATAATTATGATGACAGTGTGATATTACAAAAAACAACAACAAAAAAACAGAGAAATCAAGGAAATAAAATCAAATGAGGAAATATAGGAGCTCCTGTTGGCTGAAACACTTGTGGTCAAACTATGTAAAAGAAAAAAAGCTTCACAAAAAAACCTACAAAAATACAGTGCATATTTAAATGTGACCAAATGGTTGAACTTCGTGGTTATTAGTTAAGTTTGGGTGAGCATGTATATATTGCTATAATCCCCTGTGATTTTAATTTTTTAAGGTTTGCACGCGGATGGCTCTGAAAGGGCTTTGTGCCCTTGTTGTACATGATTAGTTAGTGATGCAAAAAAATATGCATCACTGACTAAAAATTATTTGAAAATATGAATGAAAACCTTGGGATTTGTCTAATATTGATCTGCATCGTGATTGTCATGGCCTCTTTATGCTACAGTGTGTATATTTTGGCAAGATAGAGCCTGGATAGTTTCTTATTTTAAAGGTTAATTTGTTAAAACAAGTAAAAGTCCTAGATATCAAGGTTATATAGTACCATATTAAAGAATAGTAGCGAGAAGGGTTTGGGAATGAGTTATTGAAAAGTTAGGAGGTTAAACTGTACTAGGGGGGATAGCATGTAGTGAAGGGTAGAGAGGGCGAGCTGATGAGATCTAGTATGAGATAAAGGTTGTTAGATGGAGGATATTTATGCATCAGAGGCAGGAGAATAAGTTGTCTAAGGGAAAAAGGCAGGGGATTCTGAGAAGAGGTCCAATAGGTGACAGTGAGAGTAAGAGGAAAAAACAGAGGTACGGGTGGGGACAGGATAGTAGGATGTGGGGCCTGAAAGAGGGACATTCCAAAAGCCAAGTCTGGTGGAGCTGTGTTTGGGCTTTGCCACAGAAATCATGCGAGTTTTCACCCATTGATGGGTTTATGATGGATTGTACTTATCATTATTAGATTCATACCTGGTTGTACTCTTGTCCTGCCTAATGTTGGTTATTTTATACAAGTGAGTTTCACTTTTTTTTTCCTGTTCACTTTCGGCCCAATTATCGCAGTTACCAAACTCACCAAAGAGGTTTTTTATTCCTACTGATCGTTTTGGTAAAAAAAGAAAAGGGGGGGGGGGGCAATATTCCTCATGAATCATAGTCCACAGGATTGTGTTCCTCTGTGACAAATATACGTTTTGTTTGTTATTTAAACTTACTTATTTTTTTTTTTTTTTTTTAAGAGAAGTAGTTTTGGGGGACTGGTAGGCGTCAATATCTCATCTCACTAAGTACTTGCATCAATAACAGTCGGAGTTTCTTGGACCGAACGTACAGTCAGAAGAAAAAGTATCATTACCCTTTGCACAAACTAACATGAGAAAATGACTAAGTGGTTTGTGGAACAGTGAGGCAAGGTAGCACCGTAATCCAGTTTTAACAGAGAAAATGTTCAGTTCCTTATTGACCACACGTAGAGGCAACGATAGTTTTTTTTTCCCGACTGTACTTCAAGAGTCATTTCCCATGGACACTTAAGTGCTACAAGTTGTGCTAAAAGCTGTTTTCCTGTGGCAATAGCAAGCCAAGAGATGTTATTTCTGTACTTTCTGTTTTGTGTTCTTCATTCCAGCATACGCTCCATGTACTTGGCTGGCATGGAGGAAGAAATGGTATGGTGGAATTACCCTTTGCAGTGCTCAGGTAATTTGTAAATAATATTTGCTCTATATGAGTAAGAGCTGTCAACAGATTGCGGTGGCCTAAATTGACGTAGAGAGAAAAGGTTATTATGTAGATTTTAATAGACTAAAAGTGAAGCTGAGAACTGTATGTGGATCTCCTAAAAATAATAATAAAAAAATAGATTATGAATTCTGAGAAGGGAAGGAGAAAAAAAAAAAATGTATATATATTTAAAAAACAACTAAAATCTAAAAGAAACATTTTAAAAAATAAGTGACAATGAATATCTCCTTAACACATAATGCAAGAAACAGTCCATCACCAGTTATACTACATCAATAGTCCTCGACCCAATTATGAGGGTTTTTCCCCATGCAAAAAATATGCCCAACACGGGGTTTGTTGAGTACAGACACCCACTTTAGTGAAAAGTCAGAGGCAATGTTTTTGCCACATTCTGCAACTTTCGAAAGCTTTCAGTGATCACAAGCTGCCAAACAAGCGAATGCATTTTTTTAACATAACACTGAGGTGGCTCGACCACTTCTAGCAGGGTATGATCATTCCACCATGTGTGGGCTTCTTGGCAGGAGTTTCGAAATCCTGCCCGCTAAATTTTGATTCTGTCAGTGGCAATATCTTTGAAACGAGACAAAAGTAAAATTGTTTACCTTTAGCTATAAGAAAAACTTATTATCCTTAGATTGTTGACAAGGACAAGTTTCAGCAACTTGTCTCGGGAAGGGTTTTTTAAAGAAAGGGCCTGTACACCTTATCTTTGCTTTTGAAGTGCATAGAAAAATCTTGGAGGGTGACTAAAAATAACTTCTGGATCATGCCCATGAACTACCTGTTTTCCAATGTTAATACTTAGTGTATATGTAACTGTGCAATAAAAGTAGGAAAGAAGAATACTGATGTGTTAAAATATATTATTTTTTTTATACAAAATTGTACATCAGAAACTCATCAGCAACACAGCAACTGTCTCCTGTAAAAAGCAGTAAAATAAGCATATTTATTTTTGTGTTTTTTATTTTCACACTGCCATTATCTGCTGTTAGTTAAGGGAACTAAATTTAAATTAACACAACTGACCATACTATTGTTCAAGACATCATTTTCTTGGTACACCAGCGCGCGGGGCTTATGTAAAACAGTTTTTCAAATCCCCTTTCTTTATCTTGGTTTTTGACATTTAATACTTTATCTCCATTACTGGTATGGACCTTACAAGAGCATCTTTATGTCTATTATTATGCTGACTGCAAAAGCTTATGATGATTCCCTTTTTGTCAGTTTCGATCTCCTTTGGTGTACACGCCGCTTCTTGATCGTCTCTTTAAGCCGATTCTGTAACTACCTCGGTTTCACTGGCTTTTTTTTTTTTTTTTTTTTTTTTTTTTTTTTTTTTTTTTTTTTTACCTTTCTCCTCTTCTGAATTGTCACAAAAATGATTTGGGTAAGAGGGACCTCAAAGGCATATAATACGCGAGAAATTTAGCTAACCCTTGGAATGAAGGGTAAATGAGGTGGGGTACTGATTCTTTTCATCTCTTTGATATTTTGAACATGAATTAATGTCTCCTCATTTTGTATGGTGAATACAGAACCACAACTACAACCCACAAACTCTGTTGTTTTTGTTTCTACTGAGCCTTAATCATCAGTCCATTGCATTCCAATGTTTTATGAAACATTAATTTTAAAATCATAGAATCTCACATTTTGAGGAATGATCAGTCTGAATTTTACATGACCTTGTTTATTAAATTAGTGGTTATTTCATATATAGCATATTCTTTAACCCCTTCCAGCATTCTAATGAAATTTGGATCAAAATGAGGCACAGGGCATTGTTCAGTAAACGTAATTAATGAAGACTGTAATGTAAAAAACATTTTTCTTTATATAGTCACAGAGGCATAATCTTTTTCAACCATTTTTGCTGGAACTTTTTTCCTTTTTTTAACATGATTGTCCACCATTAATTTCCTTTCGATCTTCAAAAAGATACCCCAAAATTACAATATCTTTTTAAATATCAGTTTTTCCATTACCTCAGGAAATGCAATTATATCAAATGTAATGACCCATGTTAGCAAACTCGTGAAATTTAAAAGTACATAAATATTTGTTACCAAATATAATGTTAGGGCAATGGGCATTTTTAGTATTATTTATCAAAAATTTCTTTCTCGGTAGCTCTAAAATTTCTATATTTTATATTATTTTATTTATTAATAATGTCTGATTATGATGGATCTAAAACATTTGCAATTCCAGCGATATGGGGGTATGTCATATATATATATGTATATTAAATTTTATATATATATATATATATATATATATATTATATAAGTGTGTGTGTGTGTGTGTGTGTGTGTGTATATATATATATATATATGTATATATATTTTATATATATATATAATATATTATATATTTATTTAATATATATATATAATTTTTTTGGGGGGGGGGGGGGGGGGGGATGGCAGAAAAAAGCCTCTGATTTTGAGCGGGCTCTGCCTTTTCATCGGTAAAGAAGCAGTTTATAAACGAGTGAAATACGAATCCCTTCCTTTTGAAACTACAAGGGACTGTTATTCAACAAGTGAGAATAGAGAGAGGGGGGGACAAGGCAAGACAAGATGGGGGGGGGAGTAAGAGGGGGAAGAGGGACAAAGGCAAGACAAAAAAAAGAAGAAAGAGGAGAA
>NW_023661920.1:0-16829 GCF_015228065.2 Penaeus monodon | reverse complement strand
ATATAAAAAACAAAAAATTTTTAATATGAAAAATTTTTAAAAAAAAACCCAAATTTATTTTAATTTAAATTTAAATTATATATATGTATATTACATATCAATATATATACACTAATATATGTATATGTACAAAAAACTTATATATAAAAATATTATTTATATATATATTTTAATTATATAATATTAAAAAATAATAAAATAAAATATATATATATTATTTAATTAATAATATATGTATATGACATATAACATATACATAATATATAATAATAAGTTATTAATTTATATATAATATAATATATATAGTTATGTACATAACATAATATAGTATATGACATATACTATAATGTATATGTACAATCAAAATATATATAAGTAATGTAATATACACATAATATGTATATGTACATATTATGCATATGTACATATGTACGATATAATGCATATGTAATATGTACGTTAATAGATATTATTATTATATAATATATATATATATAATATATAATATTTTATATTATATATATATATATATGACATGTACATAGTGTATATGTATGTATTATATATATATATATATGTAATATATAAAAATTTATATAAAAATATAATGTACTTTGCATATAAAGTACATATGCATATATTATAATATATATATATTAATAAAATTATATTTTATATATATATTATATACATTAATAATATATATATATTTAAATATATATATGAATAGAAATATATTATAATATTTAATATATAAAATTATATTTTAATTAATAATATATGCATATTTACATATCTAGAGCATATGTACATAATATATGCATTGTAATATAGTATGCAATGTTAACAAATGTATATGTACATATATATGTATATATTTTATTTTAATATATATATTATATAATATATATATATATATATGCATAGTACAAAAATAATGCATAAATGTATATGTGTGCATACTTTGTATGTATATGGGGTGGGTGCTTCACGTGCTGGTGATGTGAAGCGAGGGTGTGGTAGCCAAAGTTTTAAAGGCGATCCCTTCCCGCTTGCAGCTTCCCCCCCTGGCTACCCCAGTGCGAAAAGGGAGCAGTTCTGCAAAGTCCCCCCTCCCAGGTCACAGCCTCTCCTCATCAAGCTTCTGCGGGCCCTCCTCGTGGCCACCTGGGAAAGGGGTACCTTGCGGTCCCAGGAAAATCTGTGGGGGATCCGGGCGCAGGGGCCCCCAGAGGTAGGGATTAGGGCCCACCGGCGTGGGACCGCTCTGGCTTCGTACAACCCCGCCCCCTAGCCCCGGGGGGTAATGGGGGGGTCGGGGGGGGTGGGCCTTGCCAGCCCCCTCCCCCCAGAAGACCCTCTGGCAACGTCCTTTAAAAATGGAAAGCTGGGGGGGGGGTGTTGTCCCTCCCACCCAGAAAGTAAGGGGGCTGTGGGCCCCGCTGGGGGGCAAATGTGGGGTGCAGGTTTGGGAACGAGAGTTACTCGTCCCGCCGCCCCCCGGCGGGGCCCAAAACCAATGAAGTTGGGGGGGGAAAGCCTCGGGAACCCCACATGGATAGGTGGTCCACAGCCTCCCGACCCCCTTATTGGGGCTGTGTTGGCGGGGGTGGCAGAGGTGGCGTTCACCCGGAGTGCCCACCGAGGTTAATCCAGGGTGCTTTCCGGGTAGGCGTTTGGAACACCCGGGTTTTGCGGCAGGAGGAGCGGTTACCCTGTATCGGGGGAATTGAAGCGACGGGAGTTGGGGTGGCGCCCTCTCAGGGTGAGAAGACCTGATAAACGGCACGATCAGTGGGAGGTTACCCTACTACGGGTGGGGCCGCAGCGATGGTCACCACCCCGGGGTGTGCCATAGCCATTCCCAGTCGATTTAGCCCCGGTAGTCGAGGTAAAACCCCCGGTTGATGGGATCATGGCATTGAGATGAAGCAGCTTTTGGTTTCTTGCTTTATTGCTGTATACGCTCCTACAGTGTATAAAAAAATATGTAAAAAGGGGTGTTTATGTTGTGGCAACGATTGCCCCCGGCGAGAATTCGATTGTTCTGGGCGATTTCAATGGGGACCCGGCTGTGACCGAGCTGGCACGAGAGTCTGTCGGCCCCCATGGTGGGGAGCTGATCCCAGCAGGAGAATAGCCTTTTTTCTCTGGGATTTTGCTAGGTCCCAGAAAATGGGGATCTTGGCTCCTGGTACCAGCGCCCCACCCACATCGCTGGACTTGGTACAGCAATACTGGTAAGGGGCCAAGGAGATCAACCACATTTTTGCGCACGCGATGGGGGATCTCCAAAAATGTGGGGTTTTACCAGAGTGCCGAGTTCTGTGGCACCGACCATAGGCTGTTTGTGGCACCCTGCGGACCCACTTCAAAATCCCCGTCCCCCCAGGGGCCACCCAAGTGTTTCACTTGGACAGAAAAAGGGAGGGGGAGTGTCCCCGTGGGTTCGCCACGGCAGTCTCTGCCCCGATTCACAGAAACCAGCAACCTGAGGACCCAGGCTCTGGGGGAGCCCCTTAAGCGCGTAACACTCGAAGCAGTCGGGAGTCCTTTGGCGTACGGCCAAGGAAAAGGGCAGAAACCTCTCCTGGGGACTTTAGAGGCCACAAAGCGTGCGCAAGGTCGGCTCCATGGGGGTAGGGCGGGACACTGTGAGAAGGGACAAGGAACAGTCCATCGGGAATCTGCTGGGAGGCAAAGGCCCATTTTTTGGGTAAATGCCCTTGCCCTCCCTACCAAGCCCTGAAAAAAACTAACCCCTAAAGCCCTCCTCACAGATGACTGCAGTTGATCAGCGGATGGAGGGATCTTCAGAATTTTGGGGCGGGAACTTTGAACGTGAACCCCAAAAAGTGGTAGCGTAAAGTGTGGGGGGGGTATGTCGAATTTCTTCCCTGAATTCAGGGGGAGGAAAGGCTGGTCCTTGCACTCACACTTTCAAACTTGATGACTGGATAAGGGGCAGAGTACTACCCAAAAGTCAGGCGATGCAACACTAGGCAATATTAAGGCCCGGCCCTTATTTTCCCGACGATTTTGCACCCCTATCTGAGCCTTGGAGTCATTGGGGCGGTTTTGATGCTTTTAGCAATGAGGCAAACCCCCTGGGCCCTAGAGGTCCCGGCCCAAGACCAAGATTCGGGAATTTGGGGGCGTAGGGGAACCCGTCCCGCGATCCTGTTTTTGGGGGAGGACGGAAATCACAGAAATTTTTCTACCTGGTAGGTAGTCCATATCTCTGGGGTTTTCGACCCCGGGAAATCAGTAGACGATTGGTCTGGGAAAGGAGCCTGAATCGATCAAAAGAGCGTTTGGGAGGTCGGTACCCAGCAGAAGGACCCAAATGCGTGTCTTCAAGCCTTTATACTTCCAGTTTTGCTCTATGGAAGCGAAACCGGACGCTATCCCGTGCCTTGGAGTCTCGCCTTTATGCCTTTTTTAAAAAAGTCCCTTCGCCGGATCATGGGGTACAGTTGGGAGGACCACGGTTCCAACCCGGGGGTTTCCCGGAGACTGGGATGGGACCTGTTAAATTGCATAATCCGGATCGCCAACTCAGGCTAATGGCCCCCCTAGCTGCTCCCTATGGGGCCCCGCCCCTCAGGTTGTTTTTGCGAGAAAAACCCCCGGTGGAGAAGACCTGGGGGCGACCCGGAGATCATGGTTGGGCAGCTCGCGACACCGTCGCGGGGGAATAGAATGGGCCCTGGCCGCCTGAGAATCCCCCGAGGGATCCTGTGCCCCGGAAGCGAAGGGTGGATGCGGCCATGCGCCCCGCGGGGTTAGCCCCTTTTATGATGATGATGATATTTTTGTATATACCTTTCATATATATGTATATAATATCATATATATGTAATAAATATACATAAAATTTAATATACATAATGTATATAATATACATTAAAGTAATACAAAAACATAAAAACTTTACATATATGTATAACTATACATATATATGTATATAAATACATATATATGTATATACTTCATGTATTCTATATATGTATATACAAAACATATAATATTAATAAATCATACATATGTACATATACATTATATGTATATATACATACAAGGGATATACATATATATACATATATATGTATATTTCATATACACTATAGTATAACATATACCATATTGATTCATATAAATATATCCCAAAAAATAATGTATATACAAATAATAATTATATATACATATATAATGTACATACACATAGATGATATAAATATATATATATATTATTATATTTATATACATAATATTACATTACTAGTTAAAAAATTAAAAATATGTATATCATATACAATATGATAACATATACATATATATGTATATATACATAGTAAATACTAACATATATATGTATATACATATCATTATATGACCCATCCCCCCTTAACATATATGTACATAACAATAAAACATTATAAAGTATAGCACATTAATATAGTATATTTTCAATACATAATATAAGTATATGTACATATATTATATATATTATATAGTATATGCAATATAAAATTTTATATGTATAATACATATTAAAGTACATGCCCCTTTAAATATGACAATAATATATATATATATAAAATATATATATATTATATATGGTGTGTGTAATGTACATATACATATATATGTATATTACAAAACATTTAATATTAAAATATAATTATTATATAAAATTTAGTACATAAATGCATATATATAACGTACATATTACATAGCATATAATTTCATGTAATATGTATAGACATATACATATTAAAAAATATGTATATGTACATATAATATATATATATATATATATATATATGTATAGTACATTACTATAATGATATTACATTACATAATAATGTTTTTGTACATATACATATAAATGTATATGTACAATTTCATATATTTTAATATATATATTATATAATATATATAGTATATTATAAAATATTGTGTGTATAGCATATGCATATAACATATAATGTATATTACATTAATATATATAGTATATGTATTTACATAGATGTAATGACATATACATAGTACATCTTTTTTTTCCCCCGTTTGACTTGTTCTGGAGCTAATTCTTCTGAATTTAAAGCATTGCGAAAATGATTTGCCCCACCCCGTCCCCGGGCTGAGATCTGATCTCGGTTGTCTTTCGGGAGCACCGGGACGAGGGCGATCGTTCAGGGTGCTTCCCCCTCCACCTCTTTTTCCCCCTGTAGTTCAAAGAACATCCTTAAGGAAGTAGGATTATTTCCCCCTTCTTAAAACACCTAACTTTTAGTTTCTTTAGTTGAAACAAGCAAACGTGCATTACTGCTCAGCGTTCGAATGTGGGGCGCGCCCATGGAACGCCATGGGTTATAGAATATTTAGAGGGAAAAAATCAGAATTTTGCACAAAAAGTGTATTCTGATGAAAAAAAAAAATATACATATATTTTGTAACTCACAAGTATATATTTTGCACCACGCATACGCAACACACGCGCGTAGACAGGCCCACAGCGCGACACACACAACCAAAACACACACACACACACACACACAACACACACACACACACACACACAACACACACACACACACACACACACAAATGGTAAAGCGTCTTTATATCCCCCATACCCCTAATGCGGGTTTTTCTTTATGTAAGTTAGAAAAGGGAAAATAAAGTAGTATGTTTTTGTTTTTTTGAAAAAAAAGTTTTGTTTCGGTGAAAAAAAAATCTGACTCATTAGTTCGATCAGCTGCTGCAAAAGGGGGCAGCCCCCGAAAAACACTTTCTAACTCTCAGGAATTTGCAGATTTTACTTTATTTAGCGCCATAAAAGAGTTTAAATAGAGGGTTTTTTTATTCCAGAAAAAATGAAACATCATGTTAATTGTTGTGTTAATAAAGGGGGAAGCCGCCTTTCCCCCCATAGCCTGCCATTTCGAAAAACAATTTCCCAAAAAATCGCATTTTAAAAAACATTTCCCTTTCAAACCAGCGGTAATTAAACTGATGTTTTTCCAGCACTTATTTGAAAAAAAAGAGAAATATCAAAAAGCTTTTTTCGTTCCCAAAAATGAAAATTAAAAACCCTTTATTTTATTTTTTCAAAAAAGTTTTGTAAAAAAAACGATATAAAAAATTTTTACCTATTTTAATCTGGGGGGCCAGATAACAAAACCGCTAAAAAATTTAAACCAAAACAAAACAAAAAAAAAAAAAAAAAAAAAAAAAAAAAAAAAAAAACAAATTTAAAATTTTTAAATTTAATAATTAATTTTTTTTTAATTTATTAAAAAATTTTATTATATTTTTTTATTAAAAATTTTTTTTAAAAATTATATTATTTAAAAATTTTAAGTAAAAAAAAATTTTAAATTAATTAATTGAAATTTATTTTAAAATTATTTTTTAATTTAAATAAAAATTTTTATATTCAAAAATATGAAATATTTAATTTTTGTACTTTAAAAATTTTATAAAATATTTAATAAAATTTTCCCCAAATATTAAAAATTTTAAAATTTTAAAGTACTAATATATTTTAAATTATTAAAAGAATTTTAAATTTATTTATAAAAATATATTAAATTATTTTATTTATTTTAAATTTTTTAAAAAAAATTTTCTAATTATAAAAATTATATTAAATTTAAATTTATATAAATTTTTAATAAATTTTTAAATTAATATATAATGATTATATTCGCAATTAATTTTCATATATTGGGGTTCCCATTTTTCATTAACCCCCGGGTCATGGAAAAATTTTTAAATAGGGTTTTTTTTTTTTTGCTTTTTTGAAAAAAAAGAGGGGGGGGGTAAAATATAAAAACCAATAAGTGTTTAATATCTTTTTGGGGAACGAAATAAGCATTTGATATTTTTTTCCTTTTTTTTAAAAATGGCTGCAAAACATGCATTTTAATTTCCCGGGGCTTTGTAAGGGGAAAGTTTTCAAAGCGACTTTTTTGGGAAATTTTTATTCGAAATGGCAGCGCTATGGAGTAAAGGGGGCTTCCCCCCCTTTTTTTGAACACAACAAAACAATGAGTTTATATTTCTGGAATATAGAAAAAAGCCCCCAACTTCAAACATTAGTATGGGAGTAAAACAAGTAGAAATCTGCAATTCGCGAGAAGTTAGCAAATGCTTTGAAGGCACCACTTGCAGAGCGATCGAAAAAAATGAAGTAGACTTTTTTTTTCACCCAAACAAAAAAATTTTTTCAATAAACAGAAAACATAAGTTTATTTTTTTTACATAAATTACAGAACCAAAACCGCATTATGGGATGGAGGGAAAAAAGACGCTTTACCCTTGTGTGTGTGTGTGTGTGTGTGTGTGTGTGTGTGTGTGGTTTATATGTATAGGGGTGTGTTGGTGTGGGGGTGTGTGTGTGTGTGTGTGGTTTTGGGGCGTGTGTAGCCCGTCTACGGCCCCTGTGTGTGCGTATGCGTGTGGCCAATTAATACTTTATGAGTTACAAAAAATATTTGATTCGTTTTTTTTCTCACGAATACACTTTATCTTGTGCTAAATTCTGATAAGGGTTTTCGTCTAAATATTTATAAGCCAGGGCGTTCCAGGAGACGCGTCCACATTCAAACAGCTGAGCAAGAAAAATGCACGTTTTGTTTTTCAATCAAGAAAACTAAATTTAGGTGGTTTGAAGGAAGGGAAAAAAACCCTATTTCCTTAAGGGAGTTCTAGATATTACAGGTGGAAAGAGGTGGGAGGAGGAGAGCCCCTGAACGATCCCCCCTCGTCCCGGTGCTCCACAAAAAGACAACCGGAGACAAGATGTCAGACCGGGGACAGGTGGAGGGAAACTTCCCCAATGCGTTAAAATTCAAGAAGAATTGCAGCTCCCAGTAACAAGTCGAACGGTGGAGAAAAAATTACATAGATTGTACATATACATCTATGATAAATTTAAATATAATATGTACATGTAATATACTTATATGTAAATTGAATGAAAATTACACACACAATTTATATATATATTACATATATATTAAAATATAAATAAAATTTTAATGTATATGTACATATAATATTATATGTATAGTAATATAATATATATAGATATGACATATACAAAATATGTTTGTACATATAATAATATTATATAATATATATATATGTATTTTACATTACATATAATATAGTATAGTACATATAATATAGTACAGATATTTTTGCATAGTACATATGTCGGTATATATAGCATTTATGTACAATATATATATATATATATATATATATATATATATATATGTATATTACATAACATATAATGATTGTACATATAACAACACATATATATATATATTATATATAATAATATATTTTATATATGTATTTTTAATATATGCATTAATACACGTACATATTACATAGAATATTTTATAACGAATATATGTATTGTCATAATATATATATATAATATATAATAATATATATATATTGTATAGTACATAATATATCGGACATGTACTTTTAATTATAAACTAATATATGATATGGATATAATATATAAGTTATATAAGTAAGACTATAATATATATAGTATATGTACATATCATTTTGTATATGGCATAACATATATATGTAATATAGTATATGTACTTTAATGTATAGTTGACATATTATGTATATGTAAACATAATATGTAATTTTGTTTTTACATAGGATTATACATATATATGATATGAAATTACAATATGTATATGTTTTAACAATGTATATTTTTATACAATGTATAGTACATAAAATTGTTTATACATTATATATATATAATATAATTTATATACATCTATGTGATGTAATTATATTGTATATAAATATATATGCATTTTATTACATATATGTTTTTGTATATATATGTATATGTATAACATATAGTGTATATGTTAACATAAGTGTATATGTATAACTTTAAATGTATAATATGTATATAAAATTGTAGTATATTACATAATAGTATATGTACATATGATGTAATGTATATACATATTATATGTTTTTGTATATAACAATATATGAATAATGTAATGATATACATATATGTTTTGTATTACATATATATGTATATGTATATAAAAATTATGTAAAAAAGTATTATATGTAAGTAATACATATATGAATGTTAAATATATTTTAATGTAAATTGTATATGTTATAATATATATGAAGTATATACATATATATGAAAAAAATATAACATGATTGTATATTATATACTATAATGTATATGTATAACATATATATGTGTATGTATAAATATATATGTATATGTAATACTACATATCATCATCATCATCAAGGGGGCAACCCCCGACGGGGGCGCGGGGGCCGATCCACCCTTGCTTCCAGGCCGAGGACCCCTCGAGGGAGTCTCCAGGCAGGCACACGGCCCATCTCAAATTCCTCGCACAGGTGTCGTCGAGTCCCCAACCATGTCTCCGGTCGTCCCACGGTCTTCCCCAAAAAAAGGGTTTCTGCGAGAGAAAACCCGATGGGCAGGGTCGTCCATAGGGAGGCGAGCAGGGGCCATATACCCCTGAGTGGCGACCCCGGATTATGCAAGTAACAGGCCCCAGCAGTCTCACGGTGTAACCCCCGGTTTGGCACGTGGTCCTGCCAACTGCCCATGATCCGGCGAAGGGACTTATTACAAAAGGGCATCAAGGCGAGACTCCAAGGCACGGTAGCGTGGGGTTTGCTTCCAAGAGAAAAAACGGAAGTATAAAGGCCCTTAAAAAAAAAAGCACGCAGCTTGTCCTTTGCTGGGGCCGACCTCTAAAAGCTTTGTTGATGATTTCATGGCCCCGTTGCCGACCACCCGTCTACTGATCCGTCTGAAACCAGAGATAGGGGATACGCTCCAAGGTATGAAAAAACTTTTGTGACTTCAACGTCTGCCACAAAATGGACGCCCGGGGCGGGTTCCCCAAAACAGGCCCCAAATTCCTGAATTTTGGTTTGGTGGGAGACCTTAGGCCTAGGGGCTTCCCTCATTGTAAATGCACAAGAGCCGCCACAAGTGATCCAAGGACTCAGATGGGGAGGGCAACATCTCGGCAAAGTCAAGGTCCGAGCCCTTAATATTCCAGTGTTGCATCGCACTGACTTTGGTAGAGCTCTGCCCTTTATCCAGTCCATACAATTTTGAAAAGTGTGAGTAAAGGGAAACCAGCCTTGCCTCCCCCCTGAATTAACAGGGAAAAAAATTCGAATACCCCCCCACACTTTACAGTACACATTTTGGGCTGTTCACGAAACGTTCACAAACCCCAACATGATCTAAAAGGATCCGTCCATCCGTAAACGACTGCAGCATCTGTGAGGAGGGTTGGGGTCATTTTTCTCAGGGTTTGGTAGCGGCGAAGGTCATTTCCAAAGGGAAAGGCCTTCACCTCCTCAGCAAGTTTCCTGATGGACTGTTTTTTGTCCCTTTCAGCAGTGTCCGAGCCTACGCCCATGGAGCCGAGCCTTGCGACACGCTTTAGGGGCCCTAATGTCTCCGGGGGAGAGGTATTCTGCCTTGCCCTTTGGCCCCGTACGCCAAAGGGACCCCTGAGCGCTTCGGTGACGCGTTTTGAAGGACTCCCACAGAGCAATGGGTCCGTCAGGTTGCGGGTTTTCTGTGAATGGGTCAGAGACTCCCGGGCGAACCCAGGGGCCCTCCTCCCCCCTGTGTCCAAGGAAACACCTTAGGGGGCCACGGGGGGACGGGAGTTTGAAGTGGACCCGCAGGGTACCCAAACAGCCTAGGTTTTCGGTGCCACAGAACTCGGCACCTTTTTAAAAACCCTTTACGTTCTGGGGGATCCCCCATCCCGTGCTGACAAGAATGGGGTTGATCCCCTTTTGGCCACATTACAGTATTCCCCTTACCAAGTCCAGCATTGGGTTGGACGTTGGTCCCAGGAGCAGAGATCCTCATTTTCTGGGGACTAGAAAGTCCAGAGAAGGAGGCTATTCTCGCTGCGGGATAGCTCCCGAGCCATGGGGCCGACAGACATCTCTTTAGCCAGCTCGGTCAAGCCGGATACCGCATGAAGCCCCCAGAACAATGCGAAGTCTCGCCGGGGGGGAAATCGTCTGCCACAGATGCGAGTAGAACACCCTTTCACATCAGTTTATATACATCGTAGGAGGTATACAGCAATAAGAGCAAAAAACCCAAAAAAGAAATGTTCAGTCTCAAGCCATGATACACCATAAACCCGGTGTCCCCTCGACTACCCGGGCTGAAGTCGACGGGAGATGGTAGGGCTACACCCTGGAGGTGGTGACCATCGCGCGGCCGACAGTAGTAGGGAACCATCCAAAATGATCGGCCCACGGGTTTTCTCACCTCTGAGGGGGAGCCCCCCTCAACTCCCAGTCGCTTCAATTCCCGCGATAGCAGAGGTAACCGTCATCCTGCCGCAAGGACCGGATGTTCCAAGCGCCTACCCGGAAAGCACGCCGAGATTAAGCCTCGGGTGGTCACTCCGGGTAAAACCCCACCTCTGCCACCCCCCCCCAACACAGCCCCGAAAAAGGGGGTCGGCAGGCTGGGGGGCCCACCTATCCCCCTGGGGGTTCCCGAGGGCTTTCCCCCACAAGTTTCATGGTGGGTTGGCACCTGCCGGGGGCAGGGGGGAGAGTAACTCTGTTCAACCGCACCCGAATTTCCCTCCCAGGGGCCCCCACAGCCCGCCTATTGCGGGTGGGAGGGACAACACCCCCCCCCAGCATTTCCATTTAAAAGGACGTTCCCAGAGGGCATTTGGGGGGAGAGGACTGGAAGGCCCCCCTCCCGAGCCGCCCCATTACCCCCGGGGGCTAGGGGGGAGGAGTTGGGACGAAGCCAGAGCGTGTCCACCGCCGGTGGGGCCCTAACTCCGTACCTCTGGGGCCTCTGCTGCTCCCAGACCCCCCCAGATTTAGCCTGGGACCCCAAAGGGACCCCGTTTCCCATGGGTGGCCCCGAGGAGGGACCAGAAGTCTTTTGATGGAGAGGTGGACCTGGCGGGGAACTTAGCAGAATGCTCCCTTTTTCGCATGGGCTAGCCAGGGGGGGAAGCTGCAAACGGGAAGGGAGCAAACACTTTAAAATATTAGGGTACACACCATCGCTTACTCACCATGCACGTGAAGCACCCCCCCACATATAATAATATGATGCACAATATAATTATGCATATATATTTTTGTACATATTTCATATATATATATAATATATATATATTATATATATATATATATATTATAACATATTATGTCAATACTATATGTGTACATATGATACATATTGTACAATCAATATAATATGACATATGATAGATATGTACATATGCATATAATATAATATATAAATATATTAAAAATAATATATAAATATATATGCATATTACAATTATTATTATATAATTTTTATAATAGTATATGTATAATATATTTATATATATATACATATGTAATATATATATATATATAATTATATTTAAATATTATATATAATATATAACATACATACAATCAATATTACTTGCATAATTATAAATATATATATATATTATATAATATTAATATATATATATTATATATATATAATATGATTATTGACATATGTACATCATGTTATAGACATATGTACATATGCAATTTTATGTAATATACATATTATGTGTATATATACAATTTTAAATTATATATATATGTATGTATATTACATATACAATTTTAAAGTATGTACATATACTATATAATGATAGACATAACATATATATATATATAAAATATATATATATATATATATATATATATTATATATGATATGATATGTAATATATATATATATATATATATATTATAATGTACATTAAAATTAGACGTGTATTAATATGCTATGTACATATCATATATATACTATATATATGTACATATAATATATGTAGTGTTATAATTAGCAATTTTTAATAGTACGGTATAATATATATATATATATATATATATTAAAAATTATATTATGGTATATGGGCAAAAATATATATGTATTGTAATATAAAATACATATATAGTTTAAAGTACAGATACTAATTTTGTATTGACATTAAATAAGTATAAAACATATAATATAATGATATGCATATACTATAAGTTAGTATATGTACATATAAAAAATATTTATAGATATAAAAATGTATAGTGCATATAAATTTATGTATATGTATTATAAACCATATAGTAATGTGCATATACATATAATGTATATAATGTATATACATATATATGTATATTTTATATAATTAATATTTCATATGTATACAAAATATATATGTTTGCAATATCTTTTATATGTATATAAATATATGTATTTATATACAATATTTTATATGTACATATATTGTATATATAATTACATATATTTTGTTATAATAATATGTGTAGTATGTATTTCATAGACATATATAGTATATGTATTAAAAATATGTAATGTACATAATTGATACTAGTATATTGTATATTATAACATATCGTATATGTTTTATATGTATATGTATTACAATATATGTTTTGTATATAAACGTATATAATATATATGTTAAAATATAATATGTATATATATATGTATAGATATACATATATATGTATGTATATACAATATATGTTTATATACAATATTGTATATTAATATAATTAAAAACATATATAGTAATGTATATACATATAATGAAAATATTAATTGATATACATATATGGATAGTACACATATATATGTAAGTATATAATATATATGTATATGTATATAAGTTATTATATACAAATATGTATATGGATATACAGATTGTATATCAATAGATATGTTATAAAATAATTATTGAAATTTTAAAACATATATGTATATGTTTTTAATTATATATGTATATTATATACATATATGTTATGTAAAAAAAATATATATATGTTTTGTTTACATTATAGTATATGTTATACATAATATTATATGTAATACAATATATGATATGTAATAAAATATATGTATAGTATATACATATAATGTATATGTATATACATATTATTTATGTATATAATATATATGTAAGTAAACATAATATGTATATGTATATACTATATATTATATGTAATTTTCATATGATATTAAATAAAATGTTTTATAAAAATTTATTGATATTAAAATATAATGTATATTTTCATATAATCATTTTATTTAGTTTTAAATATTTTATTTTACATATAAAAATGTGTATATAAAATAAAAATAAGGATTTTTTTTTTTTTGGGGGGGCCCCCAAGCCCCCAGATGTAAGCGAACGTGAGTTGGGAGCACGCTGTCGCCAGATGTGAGCGAGACGAGGATGGATTTTGGGGGTCAGTGAAAAGGGGCTAGCTTGCTGGTTTTCTTGAAGACAGATATGAGACCCCCCCCAAAAGACCCCCCTGTCCCCGGGTGGAGGACGAGGTGGGGGTGGACCCGTGTGGCTTGGGCGTCTGCTGTGTCTCTCTCTTGCCTTTCGGACGGGCCTTTTTTGCGCGGTCCCCTTTGAGGGGGATTTTGTCCTGTGCGAAAAGAGAAACCGGGCTGCATCTGCGCCCGCCCAAGGGGGAAGGGTGCGGCTTGGAGGAGGTGTGAAGTGCAAAAACCGGTTTGTCGTATTGTGAAATGTAATGTATATGCATATATATATATTATTATATATATATTTATTAATATAATGTATATATATGTATAATAAAGTTTATGTAATAAATATAATGTAAATACATCATATGTAATACATATATATGTAATGTATATACTATATATTTTTTTTTACATTTTAAAACGTATAAAATAATGATTTATACATAAATGTAATGTACATATAATAATGTATACTAATATGTATTTTGAATTACATATTTTGTTAAACTTCATATATATTACATAAATATATAGTATATCAGATATGTATATGTATAATGTGTATTATATGTTATGGTATATACAATTTTGTTTTGTATATATATGTATAAAATTTTATAATAACATGTTAGGATATACATATATATGATATTATATACATATATATGTTAAAGTAATACATATAATGTATATGTAATACTATATAGTAAATGTTATCTAATTTTGAAATGTAATACATAAAGACAAAAATATAAACCGAAAAATAAATATCTAAAATCACAATAAAAGGGAATTAAAAAAAAACGAAAAACCTTGGGAGAAATAAATTTTAAAAATACCTAAGGAATAAGACCCAAAGAAAAAGCAAGACTTTAAAAAAAATAATTAAATTAATAGCAAAAAACAGAAGTGGTAAAAAAACAAAGAGTAATTAAATAATTTTAAAAACGGGGAACAATAGAAAACGGGCACCGGGATGACTATAGTAGTCCCGCGCAGGGAAAACGTGGTACCATAAGTTAAACACCAGTGCAACTGAAGTGTGTCGCCCTCATCTCTGGATTGCAGACCACACACCACATTACATACATATATATAGGCATATATACATATATGTGCATATATATACATATCTGTATGTATACATCTATATACATATATATGTATAAAAATACATAATGTATATATACAATAGTACATTACGTATATATGTATATAAATATATGTATATATACAATAATGTATTATAAACTATATGTATTATGCATAATAACATATTTTGGGGCATAATATGATATATAATACATAGTATGTATAATACAATAATTTTTAATATCATATAAGTATATATACAAATATGATAATACATATAAATTATATATACATATAATACATTAATATGCTTAGTATATAACTATATACACATAAATTTTATATATTAAAAATATTATATATATATTATAAAAATTATATGTAATAATAATACACAATTTTTTTTAATATATTACATAATATGTATTTAATATATATTATATAGTTAATAATATTATTATAATTATATTAATATACTGTATAATACAAAATATGTGTATATAAAAAGTTTAAAAAAATATATGAAATTACATATTACGTATTGTAATAAGAAATATAGATTTTGTGTATAACATATTACATATATATGTATTATAATTATGTATATTTTTTAAAATATATAGTATTACAAAATTATTAAAAATATATATAAAATATACATATATAGGTATAACACTTAATATGTGTTATATAATACTATTATATGGATATATGCATATATTGTATTATATGCATAAAATGTATATAACATTGGGATATATACTATATATATGTATTAAATATAGATATACATGGTATAAATGTATTATATACATATATGTATATACAATATGTAAAATAACTATGTTTTAAAAACTATATGTATATATAATATATGTTAAAATACATAGTATATAGTATTTTTTGTACTTCCCTCGTTTTTCCTACTTGCAATTTGTTCGCGTGAATTCCCCACAATTTTTTACAAACACACACACACACACACAACACACACACACATATAATAAGGGCATATAATAAGAATGAAATCAAAGAGTAGTAAAGCTTTTACAGGGATCTATACAACTCAATGAAAAAGCCACGGATAAAAGCGAACGGGTGGTAACTAGAGACGTTTACCCTCATAAAGAAAAAATAAAAAAAAGCGCTTAAAGGCATGAAGAGGGGAAAAACCAGGGGGAAAAAAAAATAGTACAGACCTTATAAGATGAGGAGTAAAGCAACAGTGAAACCCCGCCATTTTTTTTTTAAAAAACCCAAATGGGGCCCTTAAAATTTCAACAAAAAAATTTTTTTAAAACTC
>NW_023661919.1:0-7500 GCF_015228065.2 Penaeus monodon | reverse complement strand
GTACGGTGGCTGACAGCTCAGAATTGAAGAATATGCCTACGCAATTATATGATGAAACCCATTCAAGGGATATATTACCTATATAGAGCTATCGACAGGTGGTTACTCTTTTTAGCTGAAGTGCTTTTGATTTTTCTGGGTTGACCTTAAAACGAAGCACTCTGCATGAAGTTTGAAGAAAGTCTAGTGAAGACTGGGCACTTATGTGACGGTTAGGGCAGTTAGCTACAAGCTGGATGTCGTCAGTATAGGTCAATAGCTGTACATTTGTTAGAAATGGCATTTCTATTAACTTCGAGATTAAAATGTTAGAAAAAGAGACTAAAAAGTCCTCCTTGAGGTGTACCATTCTCAACTTCATAAGTGTCAGACAACTGGCCCTGGATCCTGACTCTGGCTTGCCTTCCAGTCAAGTAGTCTTGTATCCAATAAAGGAGCCTATCTCTGAGGGCTTTTTAGCTAATAAGGAGAGAATGGCTTCTTTATTGGCAAGTTCAAAAGCTTCTTCTAAGTCTAAGAAAACAATGCTGTCCTTTCCATCTAAAAGTGATGGGAGTGTAATGCCCGCACCTTTCTGGTATGCGAAGATATTTGGTGGTGTAGTGGACTGTATAATTATAATGAAGGTTTTAGAAATGCAAATTTATGGATTTCTCCCTCGGCAGCCTGACCTTTCATGTAAGCCGAATAACATGGAAAATGTCCCTTCAGAATAAACTCTACGGGGCTTTCGCGCCAGACTTAAGTATAGACATATCAACCCAGTACACACCGTGACCTCATACGGAGAGGTCGTGTGGTGCCCGTGCTCCGGTGCCCTCGTCCCTTACACACGAACCTCTTGCGTCATATACAAAAAAATTGTACAAGGAATTCATGAACATTTGGTGCTCATATAATCCGCAAGTCAGTGACATGACAATAGTGATGTGCTAATAGTTATGATTGTACGAGAATTTGAAATAATTCCTCTACCGAGTGCCAAGTACTGCTGTGGTAACCGTTGGAGGTGAGTGCCCCGTTGTCCCGAGCGCTATATATCACCAGTCACGAGGCGGGCGAGCCGGGTGGGCAAGGCGCTGCGGTCACCCCCACGATGGGGGGAAACCGCAATGTAAACACTGAGGGGGAGGACGCGGAGGATAACTGTCCCACCCCTCCCGCGGCTGAAGAATGCGCTTCATCCTGTAGTTCAGTGGATAGTCCCACTGAATCCATTGCCATGCAACAGGCATGCACTGAAGGTGATCCTGAAAGAGGAAGTGACGGCTTCACATTAGTGAAGTCGAAAGCAAAGAAAAAAAGAAAGCCCGACAATGCCAGTAAGACACCATTGGCACCAAAGAAGAATTACGTCCGCCTCGCCTTCCCTGAAGGCACAACGAAATCGAAAAAAATGAAATGGCTGCAGGACCTCGGCAACGACCCTCCGGCCCTGGGGGGCACCCCCTTCGACCTTGTGCGAGGAGACACTCTCTCCTCACCGTATGTGTATGTCGCTCGCTCACAGCGGAAATACATTGACGAACTTATCAAAGGATCAATTGGAGGTATTACCTTCAAACTATGTGATGAACCGCAAAAAAGAGAAAAATATGATGAATACCTTGTGACACACTACAACAAGGATCTTGATGTTGAAAATGTGTATGCACTCGACGGAGTTCACAAGGCCATAAGAGTGCACAAGGATGGGCAACCATTAAACCGCATCCGCATTATATGGAAAGGAGAGCAACCACCTCCAAGTACATACCACTTCTTCGGAAAATACATGCCCGCCAGCCACGTGCGGCCGTGGAGGGCATCCCCTGTGATATGCTATAACTGCATGGGAAGTGGCCATGTAGCTAAGTATTGCAAGGGCAAGGCACGCTGTGCAGCATGTGGCGACCAACATACTGCCAAGGAGTGCCCTCGCAGTGCTGCAGAAGGAGAGAGTACTGCAGATGCACCAGTCTTTGTCCCATCATGCTTCAGGTGTGGGATGACAGGTGTGACTGCCTGGCACTGGGGGTGCACGGCCCTCCCTGCCCTGTGCCCCCCCCCCCACCCCTGTGGTACCAGCACCGACCGCGAGTGACCAGCGCGGCCCTCCCAACCCAACCCGCGACCAGCGTGCCGGGGAAGCGCCCGACCGTGCCCTGTGTGACGTCACCAGTCGCAGAGATTTTCCGCGGCTGCCAGCGAGTGGGGGTGAAGAGGCCACCGAACTACGCAACAAGGTTACGCAGCTGGAGGAGAAGGTGGACAAGATGATGCTGATCCTCACAGAGGGTATCTCGGGCCGCAAAGCTGACATACTCTCTGAACTGAAGACAACGCCCCCCCTCCCTCCCCAGGCGACAGCCGAGGCAACCGTCCCTCACCCTCAAGCAGGGACGACCGCAGGACAGGCGGGGGAATCCCCCGCAAAACCATGTGACAGAAGTGACGTCACGCCAGCTGACCAAGGCGACGTAAATGTGCTTGAACTTCTAAAGGAAATGAAAGCTCTGAAAGCCCAAAACAATAACTTAATTAATGAAATAACGTCGCTGAAGCAGGAAATGGAAAAAATAAAAAGTGATGTCTTTGTCGTGATACTAGTGCTACATTAGTGATAAAAGAACGAGCGAGGAGAATCGCTGTCAGACCGCCAGTGTTGATAACCAGAGTGGGCGTGTCAGCGCTGACAGCAGCCACGAACAAAATCAGGATCCCTGTGACGTCGAGTCCAGTGACGCAACCAGCCCCTCAGGTGCATCTGACACAAAAACGGAAGGGACTGTGCTGAGAAGTGGAACAAAGCTAAGACCAAATGTTTAAAATGGTTTAAGTAATTTTCAGTCCACGACTACCATCTGTAATGAAATCCATAATCATAAAGTTATATGTTTCTTATGTGAATCTATAATTCGTAATATTACAGGATATAATAGCATGAAGTACAGGTTGCCTACTAAAACAATATTCACATATGGATAAACGCACAATCAAATTCATATCATGGAATATGCGTAGAATTACGCCTAGGCTAAATGATCTAGAATTTTACATCCACAAATATAATATTGATGTTATATGCGTGCAAGAACCTTTTGCTGCCGCTGCTAAGATGAAAATAGCACCTGCACTTAAGGGGTATTATTCATATGTGAATACAGCCATGACTGGATTGTTGACATATGTGAAGGTAACACTGCCACATAAATTAGTTAAAAAATCCGAGAACACTGATGTTCAATTTCATCACCTAAAAATCCAGACTGCCTCTGGGTATTTTTCACTGTATAATGTATATGCCAGATACTCTAAATTTCTGGCTAGTTCTCTTCCCAATTTTCACAACCAAGGCACGTTATGCATGGGCGACTTCAATGCAAGGCATCCACACTTTGGAGACAACCAGCGTAATAGTAATGGGGAAGAATTCAAGCATTTCATCAATAGTAGATCACTGACAGTATATGACACAGAAGCAGAGACTCATTTGGGAGGTGGCAGGTTAGATTACGTATTTGGCAAAAATTTAGTTCATGGTAATGTCTGTACTTCACTGGTACGAGAGTTAGTGACCACTTTGCAATCCGAACAGACTATACTGTAGACAGCGACTCAGCCCCTAAATCACCTAGGTTCAGAATAATTATCCCAGCGGGCCTGGAGCATCACTTCAAGGCACGGGTCTATGACTGGTATAACACTTATGAAATAACAACTGTTGAAAATTTTTCTCAGGATTTAATCAAAGTTGTCACTGACTACTATAACACATGGGTCTGTTCACGAAAACTCTCGAAGAAAAAGAGGCCCCAGGCCTCCTATGCACCGGAGTGGATCAATGACCCTATTTTGGCCAAGGAACATAAACGGGTCCAGGAGCTTGCTAATTGTTATAAAGATAGTAAGACAACAGATAATCTTCTGCAGTTTCGTAAAGCCAGCAAGGAATTCAGGGAATTAAAAACTCAGATTCGTAGTAAACACTGGGAACAATTTCTGCAAGGTATCAATAGTTAAACTTCTGTGGCTGACATAGAGAGAAAAATTAATAGGCTGACAGGTAAAACTCTCACAACACCGCAGTTCCACAGTCCACAAGAGCAGGCTAATATGCTGCTAGAGCAGTGGGCCGGGAATTCTCAGCTAAGCTCACTCCCACAAGGGATAAAAGATCAACTAGACAAGTCGAAAATAGATCGGAACTTTAATATAGCAGTAGCCTGTGCTGCTATTGACCCCTCCGACTTTGCCGAAATAACCGAGTGGGAACTAAGTAATGCCCTTCTGAAAGGTAAGGCAACCGCCCCTGGCGAAGATGGCATTACTTACAGCGTCCTTCGTCACATTGCTCAGGTACCAGGCAACCCACTTTTGCACCTGTATAGACTCAGCCTATCACAAGGAATCATCCCAAGCTCCTGGACTAAAAGCTTAATCATTCCCATACTAGGCTAAACCTAATACTGACAAATACAGGCCCATTTCCTTGACCTCCTGTCTGTGCAAAGTACTTGAGAGGATAATACTGAACAGGCTTATGTATCGCATAAATGCTAAGTTATCCCCCAGACTGTATGGATTTCTCCCAAGGCGTAGCAGTCAGCACTGTTTTGCAGAATACTTAACAAACACAAACCCAGGCATGCAAACCGTATTTCTTGATCTTAAATCTGCCTTTGATATTGCAAACAGAGAAATAATTCTTGAGCAACTAGCTACTTTTGGTATTCAGGGAAAACTGTTAACATGGATTCACATGTATCTATCGAATCGGTCGGCTCAGGTACTCTATAGGGGTATTAAGAGTACTCATACAAAAGTATTTGAACTCGGCACACCTCAGGGAGGTGTACTTAGCCCCATGCTATTTAACATCTTAATGCATAGATTACTAGGCGATATACCACTTGAGGGAAACGACTCCATTATTTGCTATGCCGATGATATTTGCATTAAATCCTCATCCGAGGAAAGAATGCAAGAGATTCTAGATATACTCTCAGCAAGGGCTATTGAGTGTGGCTTGATAATCTCGACTGAAAAAAAACAAGGCTCTTAACCCAAAGACAATCCCTCTGCCAAGGTTTCATATAAATGACATTGAGCTAGATCTCTGCCATCAATACAAATACCTTGGGGTGAGTTCATCAGAAACCTGAAGAAAAGGCTGTGGGAGCGGCTGAAGCCACTTAGGACACTTGTTGGCAAAGACCATGGTATCAATGTCAATATTGCAAGACTCTTTTACTTGTCATACATACGGTCAGTCATAGATTATCATGCATTGCACCTAGTGTTGTACAAGGAATCAGAGTTGACTAGTTTAGAACATCTACAAAATGAAGCCATGAGGATCATTCTTGGTGCCCCTAGAACAACAAGAATTGTGAATATGAGAACCGAACTAAACTCTGCCCTCTGTTTACGAAAGAATATTATATATAAATACCACATTTGGTGTCAAATCAATTAGAGAACCCCTCCATTGTACAGAGTTCCAAAGACAACTAAAACACAGAACAGAGGAGCTACCTTTGCATGACAACACCGATTCTTACTCAAATCCATGGATACAAGTAACATGTAAACAATTAGCTCAGCTGAACATACCCATAACTAAGACCCTACATGGATGTTCTGTACCCCCGTGGAAAATGTCGGACGTAAGTATATATTATACGACTGCCCCCAAAAAAGAGTGTCCCCCCTGCTATACTTAAGCAGTATGCACTTGCAGTTATAAATGAGCATCTTGAAACTCTATCCAATGCATATGAATGCTACACTAACGGGTCCTTGCAGTCTGAGAGTAGAGCAGGATGTGCTTTTGTTGTATATAAAAACAATATCTTGAAGCAAACTGAGTTGGCAGGAATACTCATGGCCACCGAATTTCTATTGAATCAAGGCTCGGGGGTAATATTCTGTGATTCACAGAGTGCTCTCCAGGCTCTGAACACTCTAGACAAAGGTGCAGTTAATATCGCAAATGACATCAGGATAAACGTGTATCGTGCAAAAGAACGAGGCCATGATATACGTTTTGTGTGGATTCCATCGCATGTTGGAATCCCCAGGCATGATCATGCTGATCGCCTGGCAAAGTCAGCATGTGACAAGCAAAGTGTGGATATAGATCTTGGGGTACCTATTTCCAGGATTTTATACAATATTAAAGCTTCCTTTAAAGAGGACTTGACTGAGTTAATTAATTCTCAACGCCCTGAAAGCTGTAGCATAAAGCATTATGACCCGGGTTTTGGCAAGATTCATTCACCTTTGGTTTATATAAAACAAGAAAAAGACAGTGTGATATTGTGACCGCAAGAATCAGGCTTGGATATAGATTGTATTGGCAGCTCAGTACAGTTTTTAATGTCGAAGAAACTAAGTGTAAACTGTGTAATGAAGAATATAAGCGAACGCTTGTACATTATATCTCAGAGTGCCATGTGTTACAGCCTTTCAGGCCACCTAGCTTGAGGTATGGAGAACTATGTAACTATTTCATATCCTCTGATGTCTTAGAAGATATACTTATATTATATCCTAAATTTGGAATGTAGCATCACATGACTGCATATCAAATGTAGCAATGCCTTTCCACGCCCAAGCTGTACGCCGGCGTGGCAGATGAGTAGATAAACGACTGTAATTGTTCCTTTCTGTAATTGATATAGTACTTATCATAATAATGTTATAGCCTAAAATTGAATTGTAATACCAGTATATGTTATAACCATGCATCATATGTACCACAGATTGCCCACGCCTGTGCAGTTAACCAGGGTGGTAAATAAAGGACTAAACTAAACTAAACATATCAGCTCTCACACCTGGATGGACGGACGGAGCTGATTGTACACTGTGACTGTCGTGGAGGCGAAGACATCATCACTTGTTAGAGAAGAAGAGGGCGCACTAATAGCCTATAATGAGCGGGGATCTTGAGTTTACATATATTTATTTATTTATTTTTTATATTAATCTGTCTTCAGAACAATAAATTATGGAAGCCTGTCAAATATTATGGGAGCACATCTCAATATAATATGCCATGACTATCACCACGAGGAGCGCCAGTGTTAAGGGATGTGGGTTTGAGGAAACAAAACAACAACAAAAAACTAATTTAGCTATAGCTAACACTTTTTTTTCTTTTTAACTTCGCTTTTTTTAAGTTAAAATTATTTTAAAAAGGATCTCATCTTTTAAGACAATTTTATCTTTTATTAATATTTTCACACATAATCATTAGGATCTGCCTGGCCAAAAATATAAAATAAAAACCTAGTACATAAAGATGCGCACCTTGCTACCTGTGCTCCTTGGAGCACAGGTGTATAATAAGGTGATTCTTTTCCTTTTCGGGCAGTAGCTGCTGCAGGCTGAGGCAGGAGATACCCTAGACTAGGCTATCCTCTATTTGTGTGCGTGTGTTTTTTTACGGATTGCACTGGATAGTGCTATTGCAGCACACCTTCGAACAAGGTATTTGTGGTTGAGAAAAATTGT
>NW_023661918.1:0-16834 GCF_015228065.2 Penaeus monodon | reverse complement strand
ATTTTAAATTAACATTTTCAATGAATAAAAAACTAGCTATTAATCAATGATACAGTGCAACAAACTTAACAGTTAGACCAAAAGATATCCCTGTAATATTTTTAAAGATGGCACAGCTACTAAAAGTACACTGATGGAAGAAAATAAATCCCTCTCTTATATATATATATAATATATATAAAAATATATATATATATAATATATATATATATATATATATAATATAATATATATATATATATATATATATATATAATATATATATATAATATAATATATAAAAGGAAAGCCCTACAAAATATGTTAAGCTAGTAAAAAATAGAAAAGAAAGAAAAAAAAGAAGGGGAAAAGAGTGGTTAGTGCGAGAATGAGAATAGGGACCAAAAAAAATAAGTAAAACCATGGCTTCCAAAGGGGCAGACCGGGTCAGGGGTATTCCTAAAACTTAATGAACATACTGAAAGACCCAAATGAAAGTAAAGAAGTGGACACAATAAGCCAAGATTCTGCTTCAAGATAGGTCAATCACAGAATTTTTCTAAAAAAAATTTAGATCTAAATTCACATAAATACAACAATCATCTTGACAAAAGGCAGAATTTAACAAAATAAAATCTTTGGCTATTAATGACTGATATACAGTCAGCCTTATTCAAAGTTACGATGGAATTAGCATTTATTTGTGAAAGCCTACTTTGGTGCTGATATTTGGCAAAGTATAAGACTGTCCCCAGCAGATGGAAATAAAATCCTTATATATTATGAAATCATATTATAAGTCTTAAGGTTTTGTTAAAAAGGTCAGTGACAAGGTATCAAAATATACAGAGCTAGATTAGACTAGATTAGTGGACAAAATGAGAAAATTTATATATATAGAAAAATAAACAGTAAATACTACATAAAAAAAACAGTAGGTAAAAATTACGAATAAACCCATGATTTTGTAAATCATTTCATCTTCAAAAGCACCTTCCTCTATTTCACTGAGTTTTAAACTATTCTGCATCTATACTTTTATAATTAAATAACACTTTTATAATTTATAATGCCTGGACCCTTGCCTTCCTAGGTATCCCATTATGTTATATCATTTCCCCTTCTATTTTTCTCTTAGCTTTTTACTACACAGACTCAACATCATCTCATTTATTGAATTGAACGTTCCGAAACCAAAAATCCTTCTCCCATGGCCAGGCTATGATTGGCACTCCAGCAAAGGCCAACATATCTACAAATTTCTTATATATATATTTTATAATTTTATATATATATATATAAAATATATAATATATATTATATATATATATATATAATATATATATATATACGGCTGCGAAGACTGAACCTACAGATCTCTTGGTAATTTTCAATCAATTATAATTAGTTCTATCTCGTCTTTCAGAACAAACTACTTTTTGATCAACTTGGTAATTCATTATGAAATTTATAATTCAAAACATAATTGTACTTGCGAGACAGCCTCATTAAAAGGGTTGAATTTAGATGATCTCTTAGATAATTTTTTTAGATCCATTACAAAAAACGATTTATTAGACAAAGGAGAGAGAAAAACCCAGGCATTAGGAGAGAAAAAAAACAATGAAATTTTACCTTTCAAATTTTGGATTTATTTACTTTACTTTCATTTACGAGTTTTAAAAAAAAGAACTAAAATAAACCATCTTCTTTTCACTTTAAGGGGACACATTTTAAACAACTTGGGGGGTAAAAAGCTGGAAAACTAAAAACTTGTCTTGAAATTACTTGAAATTAACGAGCAAAACTCATTTTAGGGTGAAAAATAATCAAGGCCCCCAAAAAGCAACAGAAGTTTTTATATTATATATATATATAATATATATAATATATAATTATATATATATATATATATATATATATATATATATATTGGTGTATTCCAAAATAAAGGGAAAAAAAAACCCCTTTGAAAAACGGGAAAATTGTGACAGTATTAGTATATTGCGAACGTAAATAAAAAATAATAAAAAAAAAACGAATAAAAAATGAAAATGATAAAAAAAACAGATAAAATAAAAAAAGATTTTGTAACTTTGAACGGAGGCAATAACTAAAAGGGAAGGAAAAAAAATAAAAAAAAGGGGAAGGAAAGAAAAAAAAAAGGAAAAGGGGAAAGGGAAAAAAAAAATAAAAAAAAAAACAATAATAGTAAATTATAGTTTTTGCAAACAACAATTTTTCTAATAGTGAGGGATAACAGATATCTCAGCTTTAATTTAATTTTTTAGGAGGGTAAAAAAGGAAATGAAAATGTTAGAAAAAAAAGTTTGTAAACAAACTAATAATAAAACAAAAATTAATAATATTTTGTCTTTTTTTCCCTTTTAGAAATTTTATTATTATTTCATTATTATTATACCCCCCTAAAACGGTCACCGTTACACCATTATTGTAGTCTTTTCGATGTCAAATACATAGTCAACTTGTATTTATATTATGATAATTGTTAAAGTTGCAAAATATACTTATTTTTTTAATTTTTTTTTTGCTTTTGCTCCCAAATTTGGGGTTTTCCAAACCATTTTAGAAAGCATTTCGTTTTTATTCTCTTCCTCTCTCTATTACTTACTCTCTCTCCTCTCTCTCTCTCTCCACGTTATCTATCTCTTGAATGAAAATACCCCAACAACAACACACACAAAAAAAAAAAAAAAAAAAAAAAGTTGTGTGTTTTGTGTATGCAGCAGCTTAAGATTAGTATATATATATCCCAACAACACACAACACAATATTATATATAATTATATTATATATATTATATATATATTATAATATGCACACACACAATCACACACACACCCCCGACACACCGCACAGCACACCCACCACAACACCACACCACACCCACAAACAAACAACCCCCACATCTATTATCATTATGTGGTGTTTTTGTGTGTGTGTTGTGGGGTGTGGTGTGTGTGTGTTTTTGATATATATATATAATATATATATATATATATAATATAATATATATACATATTATTAAAATATAATATAATATATATATATATATATAATATATATATTATAATATATGTACACACATTTTTCATTTCTATGGATAGATAATAGAATGGGGGTGCGGGGGTTTATTTTATAATATATTATTATTATATATATATCATCAATAACGGTATCCATGTCTGAGCAGCCAGGCCCTCTCCCCCATCCTTCGCCACTCAACCGATCTTGCGCTTTTTTTTTACTTGTACCACAACCCCGCAAAAATCTTTGATTTTGTCGCTCAGTCTTGTTTCGGTTTCCCTCTTCCTTTTTTCCCACACCTTCCTGTCAGCAATTTTTTTCAAGATTTTATTCTCATACAGACCAAAAATTTTAGTTTCCTTTTTTTCAAGTTTTCCAAAACCCGGGTTTTAAAATTTTTATTTTTTCACCCTTCACATTTTTTTCTTCCGTAAATTTAATAGTGATTGGTTTTAACCCCACTTTCAAAACTTTTGACTTTTTCGTCTACTTCTTCAGCCCCCAACACTCAGAACCATATAAAATTTGGGAAAACTAATGAGTTCAAAAACCCAGTTTTGCCCGTAAGGAAGGTTCAGCTTCCAGAGTTATTGAGAGCAACTGTGGAAATTCTTTTTTCCCCGGTGAACCATCTGTTTTAGTTAAAACGCTAAGATAAGTAAATTTTCACTTTTCTACAACCACTATGATTGTAACATGCTATCATCGTTTATTGTGGGGTTATCTTCGAATCTTCAGATCTTAGTTTTTTTTGGCTTTAAAAACAAACCGCCTTTTCGTTTGCTTCTTAACTTTATTTAACAGTTTTTGTTTTTCATGATACTCGGAAATTTAAAAAACTTGTTATTGGCGTATTTTAGATTTATTTTTTGTTTCCCCCAAACATCTACAGTTCCTTAAAAATTCTCAAAAGTCTCTCATAATGCTTCAAATATTTTAAAAAAGGTGCGGAGAAGAATGAACCTTGTCGCCCCCTTTGGTTGATTTTGAACCATTTGTAAACCATATGGGGTTCTTACAGTTGTTTGTTGTTGGTCTACATGGTTTTTTTATGGTGAGGGTTTTTTGGGAAAACCCCTTTCTTTCATGTTATTCAGAGGATTCGTGCAACGTATCAAAACCCTTCAAGAATAAAATGAAAAACAGGTATGGGGTTTTTCTGGTATTCTCTGTTTTTATATGTCTTTTAGATTTAGAATCTTTTTTTGGTCCCTTTTTCCCAGGGTAAAACCCTGTTGTCCGCTGCAATTTCTTCTTTTAACTTAATTTATTCTTTCAGCAAAAATTTTTCAAAAAAATTTTGGCTGTGATTTTATGCAATTGCCTTTTTTTTGCATTGGAGTGCATACCTTTTTGGGTAGGGGTAAAGCTGTTTTCCCCAGCCCCTGGCCATTTTTTTTCATTCCATATTTTGTACAAAGTTTGTAGAATATTAAAACACTTTCCCGCTTTCTTGATTAGTTCTGGTTATTTGATCTACCCCCGGGCTCTTTTTTTTCTTTAATTTTTTTGGGTCTTTATAACTAGTCTAGCGTGGCGGGGGTTTCACCGCTGTCTTTGAGTAAAATTAAATGTTTTGTTAGATTCTTACTTTTGTATAGGTTGGGGCATTTTGTTCCATCTATTTTGACTTTTTTTCCCTCACATAAAATAGTCCATCTTCATTTTTTGTAGGTCCAGTGGTTTTAAATTTTGTGTAGTTTCGTTCCCTTGGTAGATTCTTTAATTGTCTTTTTGATAAACAGTTTTCATTTTTGACAATGTTTTTTAAAATTTTTTTTATCCGTGCAATAATCTTTGAATTTTTGTTTTTGTTTTTGTGAATTTTACTTTAACTGGGTTATTAATACCCCTTTATTTTAGGATCTTCTTGTTTTTAAATTTTACTTTGGTTTTTCCAGGGGGGAATTGTTTTTTCTTTTTTGGCGATAGTTTCTTAACAGCATCAGCAAAAGTTTTTTCCCTTTTTTCCCCCAATCATTTTTTCATTCACATTTATTGATTTTCAAATTTGTTTGACATGAATTCTGTAATTGTTATCAAGGTTTTTTAGTCGAGCTTAGAGGTGGGTTGGTGCTCATCTTTTCGAGTCTTTTTTGAAAGTCGTAGTTTGTATTTATGTACGTTGCATCGACACCAGGTTTTTCTTGGGATTTTTTTTACAAATTTTCCCTTTTTGGTTCAACACAATGTAGCAATTTGTTCGTGTTCTTTTTCTGGTGAAAAAACCACGTTACAAGTGTCTTGGGGGGGTTTTGGAACAATTTTTGGGTATAACTAAATTATTTGTACTAAAAAATTTAAAAAATTTCACTTTTCATTTTATCTCCAAAGGGCCCAATTTTTTCCCCAAAGGGGTATTTTTTTAGATATTTTTCTATTTGGTGTTGAGTTTCCCCTGATACTTTACTCCTTTTTAGGGATTGTGTCTAAAGTTTTTTTTTGGGAGTGTTATAAAAAAAATTCTATTTTTTACACTTTCAAGTTGGGGGTGGTACATTGTATAAACTAAGTTATGAGGTTTTGCTGTATTCGACTTTTAAAAAGCGACCTTTATTGGGGGGAAAATCCATTCTTTCCAATGGTCTCATGTTTTTAATTTAATGTTTATCTACCCCTTTTGTTAAAGACAAGTAATTTACCAACCTTTTTTTTGTTTTGTTCCATGTTCCGATTTTTAAAGTGTTTTTTTAATTGGACATGTTTTTTTTTCTTCTTGTCTTCCAATGCAAAGAACATTGTCAGGGTTGCCTACTGAACAACGCGCCCTTGATAACCCCGCGAGGAAGATGTGGGATGAATGATCAATTTTATTTTTCTTTTGGGGTTGGGTTTGAAAGAAAAGAAAAATCGAGTGGAATCCCCCAGGGTCCTTCCAACTCGCAGTCTAACTAATAGGAGGGAAATACTCTGCCCCCTTTGAAACAGTTTCCGTAAACGCCAGACCATTGTATGGTGAAACCAGTAATCAGTAGAACCCAAGGTTTTCACCCGATATCCCCTGCCCTGCTGCCGACGCTTCACCGAACCCTGGCATGGGGAGCTAATAAAGTGTTTTGATATATATATATATATTTTTAAATTTTATATATAAAATTTTATAATTATATATATTATTACACAAACACACACACACACCCCCACACCACCCACACCAAAAACTACTACAAAAAACATCATAATCACACACACACACAACACACAACACACACACACAACTCACACCACACCACACACAAAACACCTTTTGTTATTTATGATTTTTCGCACACCAATTTAATAGATTTTGGGTTTAGAAATATTTCATATAAAGAAATTTTATAAAGAAAACAAGGTAATGACCCAAAAAAGATAAAAAGAAAATTTTTCACGAAAAAAGTTTCTTATATAACTTATGTAATATAATTCTACCCTCACCCTTCAAAAAAGATGCGCTACATAACGCCATTTCGGAAGGGCTTCTCCAACTGTATATATAGTCATCATCATCATGAAGGGGGCAACGCCCATGGGGGGATGGCCCCATCACCTTCGCTTCCAGCACGAGGGCCCTCATGGGGATACCAAAACAGGCCCCCCGGCCCCCTTTTCCCAATTTCCCTTTCGAAGGTCTCATCGAAATCCCAACCCTGACCTCTTGTGTCCCACGGGCTTTTTTCCAACCCGATTGTCTGGAAAGGACAACCTGATGGGGGGATCATCCCCGGGAAACGAGCTAGGTCCCCTATAGTCTGAGTTGGCGATCCGGGTTAGGGAGGTAAAGGTCCCTGCCAGTTCTGTGCAGACTGTCCTGCCAATGTACCCATGATCCGGCGAGAGATTGTTAAAAAAGGTATCAAACGAGACTCCAAGGATAGATAGCGTCCAGGGTTTTGCTTCATAGAACAAAAAGGGAGTACCAAGGGCCCTTAAAGCCAGCTTGGTCCCTTCTGCAAAAGTACCCCACACCCAAATGCCTGGATCGATTCATAGCTCCTGCGCCAACCAATCCTCTACGATTCTTGGTCTGAACCCCGAGATATGGTTTTGGTGCGAGGGACACGCCTTGATCCCCCTGAATTAACAGAAAAAAATTTACAGGGTTTTCACACTGTCAGTACCGGTTATAGGCGTTTGGAATTTCCCCCGAGTCTCAAATTCCCCCAGCATTTTCATGCACCCAGTCAAAGCTTCGAGGTCGATGTAGGCTGCAAGAATCCCCGACCGAAAACGACGGGGTTCCCCAATTTCTCGAAACGCTGGATAAGGGTTTTTGTGGACTTGCCCCGAAGGAATCTAGAGTCCGGTCTTGGTTTAGTAGGTGGGCGCGATCCGTTTCAGAAGAATGTGGGCGAAAAAATTTTCCCGGTTCTGAGCAGGGGAATGCCACAGCAGTTGCTAAGTCCCAAAAATCCCCTTTCCCTTCCAAGAGGGGGACCACGCCTCTCATTAGGGAAAGGGGGAATGGTACCAGACTCCAGAGGCAGTCAAAACTCATCAAACCCCGTGCACCACTTGCATCCCAAAAAAACTGTTTGGGGGGTCTTCCTGGGAATGTCAAAATACTCACCCCAAAGTTAGAAACCCCCAAAATGATCTGAGATGATCTGTCCACCCTTGAGCGGATTGCAGTCATTACGAGGAGGGGGTTAGAGTTCAACTTCTAGGGTTTGGGAGGCAGGGCGAAGGTCTTTTTCCAAGAAATCGCCTTTAACTCCTCACAAAATTTCCCGAAAAACGTTCCTTGCCTTCCGGCAGTGTCCGAGCCCTACGCACCAAAAGAGCGACCAAAACCTATTCAATTCAGCCGGCCCTGTGACACTCTTCATGGCCCCAGTGTCTCCAGGAGATGAAATTCGGCGTTGTGCGGGCGTACCCAAAGGACTCTGCGTTTTCTTCTTGTTTCGCCCTTGAAGGACCCCCCAAAAGCTGGGGTTTGTCGGTTTTCAATGTATATAATATATAATATATTATATATTTTATATATAATATATATATATATTAATTTTATATATATATATAATATATATATGTTATATAATATATACAAAATATTATATATAATAATTATAAAAATCAATATTATATTTATAACTACAAAATATAATATATTATATATATAATATATATATAATTTAAATATATATATATATATATATATATTTTTTTTTTTTTTTTTTTTTTTTTTTTTTTTTTTTTTTTTTTTTTTTTTTTTTTTTTTTTTTTCGGTGGTTCTTTTTTAGCCCCCGTGGGCCCGCATATATTAATTTTATTTTTCATGGACTATTCTCTCTATTTTCCGGGCTTGGACCACATAACTTGGGGGTTGCCCCCCGGTGGCCCGGTAGGCCCTATTTATAATATATATATACATAAATAGAATTTATACATATATATACAACCCCCCACAAACCACAACACACACAAACACACCAACACACCCACACACACAACACACAAAACACAAAATATATTAAATATATTTTTATATATATTATATATAATTATATTATTATTATAATATATTAAAATATATAATATATATATATAATATATATATTATATATAATAATTATATAAAATATATATTATAATATTTATTATTATATATATATATATTTATATATATATATTATAATATATTATATATTAAAATATATATATATAATATATGTTTGGGGTTTTGTGTGTGTGTTTTGTGTGTGGTGTTGTGTGTGGTGGTGTTTGGTTGTGTGTGTGTGTGTGTGTATGTAAATAGAATATAAATTTTATATATATTAATTTTTATATAAATATGGCCCTACCTGGCCCCCGGGGGGCAGCCAGCCCAAGTTAGGCTGGTTAAACCCGGAAAATAGAGAGAATGAGTACCATGAAAAAAAACAATAAGATCATGCGTGACCACGGCGGCTCAAAAAATGAAACCCGTAAAAAAAAAAAAAAAAAAAAAAAAAAAAAAAAAAAATAAAAAAAAAAAAAAAAAAAAAAAAAAAATTTATATATATAATAAATTTTTAAATTATATAAATATATATATATTTAAAATTTATATTATATGATGATATATTATATATTATTGTAGATATATAATATTAATTAAAATATTTTTATTATATATATCATATATATATAATATATATATATATATATTTTAAAATTTAATAATATATATATATATATAATATATTATATATATATAAAATTGAAAACTGACGAAACCCCGCTGCTTTGGGAAAATCCCTTTAAGCGCGAAACAATCGAAAAACGAAGAGTCCCTTTGGTACCCCCGCAGGCAACGCCGAATTTCATCTCCCTGGGGACCTGGAGCCACAAGGTTCCATGGCCGGAATGCAATAGATTTGCGTCGCTTTTTTGGTGGTAGGGCTGGACACTGCCGGAAGGGGGAAAAGGAACTTTTCATCGGAATCTTGCGGGGCTTGAAGGCGTTTCTTGGAAAATGCCCTTCGCCCTCCTCCCAAAAGCCCTGAGAAATTTTAACTCTAACCCCCTGAGATGACTGAAATCCGCTAAAGGGATGGGACAGATATCTCAGATCATGGGGGGGTTGTGAAACTTTGGGGTAAATTTTTTTGGCAGTTGCGCCAGGAAGACCCCCAAAACATTCTTTGGATGAAAGGGGTAGCAGGGGGCTTGCATGCAGTTTTGACTGCCATCTGGAGTCTGGTACCTTTCCCCCCTACCTAATGGAGGCGGGGTCATCCCTCTCTAAAGGGAAAGGGGATCTTTTGGGACTGTAGCAACTGCTGTGGCTTACATGCTCACATACCAGGCAAATTTTTGCCCCACATTTTCTGAAAGGATCCCGACCCCCCACTAAGGCACGAGCCGGGGAGCAGTCTAGATTCATTGGGGGAAAGTCCACAATAGATGTACCTCGCTTATTTTTGGGGAAACCCCGTCGTGAGTTCGGCGTGGGTTCTTGCACCCTACATCGACCTCAAAGGCTTTTGACTCGTGCATCAGAATCGATGGGAGATTTGAGATCGGGGAATTTCCAAACAGCCTATATCCCGTTAGACAGTGCTGTAAACCCTGTCAAACTTCTTTTTTTTAAATTCGGGGTGATAAAGGTGTTCGCCCCAACCCCCTTTCGGGGGCTGTCAGCCCAAAAAAGTAGAGCGATTGGTCTGGAGCAGGAGCTTGAACTCGATCAACAAGAGATTTGGAGATGTCGGTACTTTTGCAAAAGGACAAGCTACGTGTTTTAAAGGGGCCTTTGGGTACTGCCAGTTTTTTTCTAGGGAAGCGAAAGGCGCTATCTAGCCCCTTTGGAGTCTTTTGATACCTTTTTACAATCTCTTCGCCGGATCAGGGGTACGGGGGGGCAGGACATTTTGACATGAGACGGCTGGGCCTGTTACCCCCAAAACCCGGGGGATCCCAAAACCAGACTATAGGGCACCTAGCTCCTTCCTGTGGATGACCTGCCATCGGGTTTTGTTTTTTGCCAGCAATCTGGTTGGAGGAAGCCCGGGGACGACACAAGAGTATGTTGGGAGTTCGAGGACCTTCGCGGAATTAGGAAGGGGGGGGCCTGTTTGGTAACTCGCCATGAGGCCCTCGGGGCGGGAAACAAAGGGGGGATGCGGCCATGCGCCCCAGGGCGTTAGGCCCTTCATGATGGAGAACTTATATTAGTTGGAGTAATGCCCTTACTCGTAATGGCGTTATGTAGCGCCACATTTTTAAATGGTGAGGTAATGCTTTATTTACATAGGTTAAAAGGGTAACAAATTTTCTGAAAAAATTTACTTTTTTCATTTTCGGTCTTTATCTTTGCTTCTTTATAAATTTATATAAAAATATATTCAAAATCCAAAATTTTAAATTTGGGTGATGCTGAAAATATATAAATAACAAGAATAAGGTTTTGTGTGGTGTGTGTGTGAGTGTGTGTGTGTGGGTGTGTGTGTGTGGGTGTTTTGTTGTATATGTATTATGTATGTATGTGTGTGTGGTGTGTGTTGTGGTGTGGGTGTGTGTGTGTATAACAATTTTATATATATTATATATAATTTTTATATAATAATATATATATTATAATAACACCTTTATTAGCCCCATGCAGGGTGGGTGAAGCTGTCGGCAGCGGGCAGGGGAAATTCTGGTGAAAACCCTTCGGTTTATGATTATTTTTTTTCCCCCAACAATATGTTGGCGTATTACGTGTAACGTTTAAAAGCGGCAAGATAGTTTCCTCCTATTGGGGGGAGGCGATTTTGAAAGGAGCCTGGGGATTCCACTCGACTTTTCTTTTCTTTGAAAAACCTCAACCCCAATGTTAAATACAGAATTGACTTTTCATACCACATTTTCCGTGGTGGGTTATAAAGGGGCGCTTTGTTCAGTAGGAAACGGGCGAAAATGTTAAAATTTGCTTTGGGAGACAAAAAAGAAAAAGAAAACATTCCAATTAAGAAAAACATTAAAAATGGAACTGGAACGAAAGCAAAAAAAGAGTTGGGAAAATTCATCTGTCTTTAACGAATGGTAGATAAAACATTAAATTAATGGGGAATCAGGAGACCAAATTTGGAAAAAGTAAGGGAAAGTTTCACCCAAAAAATATCGCATTTTAAAAGTCGAATCAAGCAAAACCTCATAACATTAGTATTATAAATGCTACCCCCAAAACCAAATTGCAAGTGATGAAGAAATAGAATTTTTTTATAACACTCCCAAAAATTTAGACACAATCCCTAACGAGTTTAAAAAGAAATCAGGGGAGACTCAACCCAAAGTAGGCAAAAGTAATCTAAAAAAAGACACCTGTGGAAAAAATTTGGCCTTTGGGGATAAAAAAGAAAGAAATAAAATTTATTTAATTTTTTATACAAATTTTAGTTATAGCCAACACATTGTTCCAACACCCCCCAAGCATTTTACACTGGTTTTTTACCCGACAAAAAACCGAACAAATTGATACAGTGTTAAACCCGAAATGGAAAGGTATAAAAAATGCCCAAAACAAGCCTGGTGTCGATGCAACTTGGGCATCAATACTAAATATCGAATTTCAAAAAAGACTCGAAAAAAGGGGCACCAACACCCCTTAAACTCGATACAAAAATCTTTTAAAAATTACAGATTACAGGTCAAAAAAATTTGAAAAACCCAAACAAGTGAAATGATAAAAGAGTTGTGGGAAGAAGGAAAAAAACTCTTGCTGATGCTGCTAAGAAACTATCGCCCAAAAAGAAAAAAAATTCCCCTGGAAAAAAAAAATAAGTGAAATTGAAAAAAGAAGATCTAAAATCAAAGGGTTTAAAAACCCAGTTTAAGAATAAATTTACAAAAAACAAAAACAAAAATTTTAAGATTTTTTGCGACGAATAAAAAAAAATATTTAAATGAAAAATTTTCGAGAAAAAAACTGTTCATCAAAGACAAATTTAAAAACACCAGGAGCACGAAACATTACACGAAAAATTTTAAAACCCACAAAGGACGCTATCAAAATGAAGATGGATAGTTTTTTTGATGGGAAAAAAAGTCAAAATAGTGAAACAATATTGTCCAAAACCTAACAAAAAGAAAAAAGATCTAACAACAACATTTAATGGGCCAATGAAGCGAAGATGGGAAACCCCCGCCCCTGTAGATAATTTAAAGACCAAAAAAAAATTAAAGAATAAAAAGAGCCCCGGGGAAAAGATCAAATAACAGCAGAAAAACAAAAAATGCTGGGGAAAGTGTTGAATCTTTTACAAAAATTTGTACGAAATATGGGGAAAAAGAAATGGCCAGGAGACTGGGGAAATCATCTTTACTCCCTACCTAAAAAAAAGGGATGCCCCCAATGCAAAAAATAACAGGACAATTGCATTAATAAGTCACAGCGCAAAAATTTTTTTTGAAAATTATTTCTGAAAGAAGAATTGAAGTTAAAAGAAGAAATTTTAGACGGACAAGCGGTTTTACCCCGGAAAAAGGGACCAGAAAACCGTTTTTAAATCTAAAATTGTCATATAGAAAACGAGAAAACCAAAAGACTATACCCTTTTTTTCATTGATTACTTTAAGGGTTTTTATACTGTTACACGAACCTCTAGAAAAACATGAACGATAGGAGGTTTCCCAAAAACATCTCCAACAATAAAAGCCGTAGACCAACAACAAACAAATGTAAGAACCAATAGGGGTTAACAGAATGGGTTTAAAATCAACAAGGGTGCGACAAGGTTGCATTCTGTTCCGCACCTTTTTTTAAAATATTCTGAAGCAATTTTGAGAGAGCTTTAGAGAATTTTGAAAGGGAAAGTAGATGTTGGGGGAAAAAATATCAAATTAAGATAGCCAAAAACATAGTTTAATTGCCGCGTTCATGACTACAAAAATGTTAAAAAATTAGGAAGCAAGCGAAAAAAGGGTGGTTTGTTTTTTAAGCCAAGAAAAAATAAGATCATGAAAATTCGAAGATAAACCCACATAAAAAGATGATGAGATGTTTTCAATCAAAGGAGTGGTTTTAGAAAAGTGAAAAAAGGTTCACTTATTTGAGCTGTTTAACTAAAACATATGAGATTCACCCGGAGATAAAAAGAAATTTCCACAGTTTCTTCAAAAACCTGGAAAAAATGAACCATTTCCTTACGGACAAACTGAGGTTATTGAACTATTATTTTCCCAATTGCGCATATGGTTTGGTTGGGGGCTGAAGAAAATAGACAAGAAAAAAGTCAATAGTTTTAAATGTGGGTTACAACGAAATAAATTAAATTGGGAAAAAAGAAAAAACAAAAGAGAAGTGCGAAAAAAAAAAAATTGTAAAGACCGGGTGTTTGGGCATCTTGAAAAAAAGGGAAAATAAAGTTTATTGGTCAGGATGAGAAGAAATCTTGAGAAAACTTGCTGCAGGAATGGGGATGGAAACAGAGGGAAAAGGCAAACCCAAGACAAGACTAGCGACAAAAATCAAAGATGTTTTTCGGGCTGTCGATGGTACAAGTAGAAAGAAAAGGCAAATCGAGTGAGTGGGGAAAAAATGGTGGGGGGTCCCGGCTGCTCAGACATGAGCATCCGTTATGATATTAATTTTATATAATATAAAAAATATAATTTTAACGCACACACCTATCATCACATCCTGAAAGAATATGTATGTTAAATATTTTAAATTTTAATATAAAATTTTTATATTATAATAATTATAATTTTATATATATATGTATATATATTATATAATAAAAATTTTATAAATTTTATATAAAATTTATACACACACACACACACACACACACCACAACCACACCACACACATAGATAGATAGATAGATGTGTGTGTGTAGGTGTTTTGTGGTGTGTGTGTGTGTGGGGGTTTTTGTTGCGTGTGGTGGGTGTGCGGGCGTGTTGTGTGTATGTGTGTGTGTGCAATATATATATTTATTATATATATATAATAAATATATATAATTATATGTGTGTGGTGTGTGTGTGTATATATTTACAATTTCATTAATCAGCATGATAACCCCACACCACATTTTTTTTTTTTTTTTTTTTTTTGTGTGTGTGTGTGTGTGTGTGTATTGCATTCAAAGAGATAGATAGACAGATGGAGAGAGAGAGAGAGAGAGAGAGAGTAGAGTAGAGTAGAGAGAGAGAGGAGATAACAACGAAATGCTTTCTAAAATGGTTTGGAAATCCAATTTGGCAGCAACAGCAAAAACAAAACTTAAAAACAATAGCAGTATAGTTAGCAACATTTAGGACAATTATCATAATATAAGTACAAGTTGACTAGATATTAATGACATCGAAAAGACTACAATAATGGTGATAACGGTGACCGTTTTAGTGGTGATGATAATAATAATGAAATAATAATGAAAATATTCTTAAGAGTAAAAGTAACGACAAAATATATTACTATTATGTTATCATTATTCAGATTTTGTTGACAAACTTTTTTATCATAATCATTATCATTACCTATTATTACCATCCTAACAAATATTAATTAATGCTGATGATATACATGTTATCCCTCATCCTATCTAGAACAGTTAGTTGTTTGCAATGATACTATAATTTACTATATTGTTTTTTTTTTTCTCTCTATTTTTCTTTCCTTCCTTTCCTTTATTTTTCTTTCCTTCCCTTTTTCTTTATTTTCTTTCCTTCCCTTTCAGTATTGCCTCCGTTGGCAACGTTACAATATCTTATTTTATTTATCTGTTGTTTATCTATATTTCATTTTTTTATCGTTTTTTTTTTATTCATTATTATTTACGTTCGCAAATAGTACTAATACTGATACACAATTCCCAGATTAATTAATCAAGGTGTTTTTTTCCCGTTTATCTGTGATACACCAATAATATATATATATATATATATATATATAATATATATATATATATATATATATATATATATATATATATATATATATATATAAACACTTCTGATTAGCTTTAGGCAGCCTTCGTATATTTTCACCGAAAAGTGAGTTCTGCTCGTTAATTACAAGTAATTTCAAGACAAGTTATTCATGTTTTCCAGCTTTTTTTTACCACCCAAGTTGTTGAAAATGGTGTCACTTAAAGATGAAAATGAAAGATGGTATTTTTAGTTTCTTTTTTTTAAATCTCGTAAACTGAAAGTAAAGTAAATAAATCCATAGATATTGAAAGGTATACAAATTTTCATGTTTTCTTTCTCTCTCATAATGCCGATGGCTCTTTTCTCTCTCCTTTGTCTAATAAATCGTTATTTGTAATGGATCTAAAATAATTATCTAAAGAGATCATCTAAAATTCAACCCTTTTAAGAGGCTGTCTCGCAAGTACAATTATGTTTGAATTATAAATTCATAATGAAATTACCAAGTTGATCAATAAGTTAGTTTGTTCTGAAAGACGAGATAGAACTAATTATAATATGATTGAGAATTACCAAGAAGATCTGTAGGTTCAGTCTTCGCAGCCTGTATATATATATATATATTATATATATATATATATATATTTTATATATATTATATATATATATATATATATAAAATTTTATATATATATATAAGTAATGTAGATATGTTGGCCTTTGCTGGAGTGCCAATCATAGCCTGGCCATTGGGAGAAGGATGTATGGGGTCGGAACGTTCAATTCAATAAATGAGATGATGTTGAGTCTGTGTAGTAGAGAGCTAAGAGAAAAAATAGAATGGGAATGATATAACATAATGGGATACCTAGGAGGCAAGGATCCAGGCATTATAAATTATAAACGTGTTATTTAATTATAAAAGTATAGACTGCAGAATAGTTTAAAACTCAGTGAATAAGAGGAAGGTGCTTTTGAAGATGAAATGATTTACAAGTCAGTGGGTTTATTCGTAAATTGTTACCTACTGTTTTTTTTATGTATATTTACTGTATATTTTGCTATATATATTTACTCATTTTGTCCACTAATCTAGTCTAATCTAGCTCTGTATATTGATATCCCTTTTCACTGACCTTTTTTTAACAAAACCTTAAGACTTATAATATGATTTCATAATATATAAGAGGTTTTATTTCCATCTGCTGGCACAGTCTTATACTTAGCCAAATATCAGCACCAAAGTAGGCTTTCACAAATAAAATGCTAATTCCATCGTAACTTTGAATAAGGCTGACTGTATATCAGTCATTAATAGCCAAAGATATATTTTGTTACTTCTGCCTTTTGTCAAGATGATTGTGTATTCATGTGAATTTAGATCTAAGTTTTAATAGAAAAATTCTGTGATTGACCTATCTGAAGCAGAATCTTGGCTTATTGTGTCCCCTTCTTACTTTCATTTGGGTCCTTTTGGTCATAT